>NW_022196895.1:51161076-51175686 GCF_008632895.1 Mastomys coucha
AGCAGGAAGTCTGTATCCAAAAATCAGGCCTACAATTCATTTCTTGGTGCAGCAGAACTATCAACTCTTACCTTAGCTACAATGGAGGTAAAATCCTTTGGTGATGTGAGGGTCATTGAAATACAGCCTTATAACAATGAAACCCAATGTCTAAAAATTGTTCTTATTTTGAGCTTGTACCACAGTAAGAGTCAAGATTTTAAACTCTACTAAATACAAAACAAACAAAAAGACTTCATATATTCATGTTCATTTAAGAAAATACTAGTAGTGATGTATTATTTTTAAGTATACAGTTAATATGTTTAGAGTTATTTAAAATTTATATTGAGAAAAGTGTATTTTCACTATTACTGTAGACGAGCATCTACAAGACTGTTAAATTGATTGTTGTTTTATATCAAACAACTTTTATAATACTTATTTTTATTGTTATAATACTTTATAAATTTTAAGGAATATGACAAAAAAGATATTGTAGGTATTGAAGGGGGGGTCTCTGGGAGGAGCAGTGGTACAAAAGGGAAACAAGAATGTGATTCAATTCTTTTTAATTAAAATATGTTTTTAAATGTTAAAAAATAAATAAATTAATTAAATGGTAATAACAGTTCACTATGATACTTAGAAATTTTAGGTATGCCTTTAGATTCTACTAGATGAGAATATTTATCAACACAGGAGTGTCTAATACATCATGCACACACATACATACAGATATATGAATGTTTTTCTTGCAGCACTGCGGGCTTTTTATTATCTCCTTCAGAAAGAGCTCACGAGTTATATTAAAATAATTCAGTAGTTAGACACAATCAATGCAAGGATCTAAATAACCACTTTGGTCAAGAAAGTAGATAAGTCTCACGACTTAACAATTTATCGGATTTGAAGAAAAAAACCCTGCTAATTTGAGTCTTACATTAGATGGTAAGATTGGAAAATCCTACTTGGACACTTTATTTCATCCTTACAAACATGCACATAGAAATTCAATTTAGTAATATTTGTAAAAATTTGCCACTTTCATTATCAAATATAGATGTTTTCTCTGCACTGTAAACACATTGTGATTTTCAGTGAGAAGCTGTGAGTTATTTCAAATTTGCCTCAGGGAAAGTGTCAGCATTGAATACAGAAATATTTCATTGTACTTTTTACTAAATAGTCTTTTCTCTTACATCTCTATCTATGACCTCTATTAGGAGATTTTTGAAAGCTTTATTTAAAAAAAAAACTGATGCATTTTTCTTCTTTTGACATTTATTTATTTAGTGAGTGTCTTTGTGTTTGTAGGGATGTATGCCACATGTGGGTGGGTACCCTCTGAGGCAAGAAGAAAGAGGTCACATTCTGTGTAGCTGGAAACCTGACTCCAGTCCTATGAAAAGGCAGGAAGACCTCTTTTACTACTAACTCACCTCTGCAGTCTGGAGTTGACTTCGGACTCAACACTTGAGGAGGAGCCTAGCAGTTTCTGCTGATAGAAGTGCCATTGTTGAATGTAAGAGATCCATCTAGGTCCTTAACTACACCACAACGCCATCCAACAAACACCTCCTGCTGCTGAGATGGAACAGAAGAAAGGAAAGCACCAAGGACACAGTAGAGGTGCATTGTCAAGCTAATGTTATACTGACAGCCATTCTGTGCTGATACCTGGAGGTAGGAAATGGGTAACAACTCATGCCCTGTGTCTGCCCTTCTCTAGGTATGGAGCTAAATGGTCAAGCACATGCACATTGTGGACAAATGATACAAAGGTAGAATTTAATTTCTGCTGTGAGGATCTGTTTGTAACACTGAATGCCAAAATTCAGTAATTACAAACAAAACAGACACACTTGCAGAGTTCTGGAACACTCCCTTGAGTTTTTCTTTGTTGAACTTCTTCATTTCTTCTGAGTTCCCAAGTTCATAAAAAAGGTTTAGGTCCAAGAAGAATCACTGAGGTATCAAGAAAAGCTTTCTTCTAATTTTGAGGTGGGGAATCAGAGAGCATGATGTGGTTTTTGGTAGGGCAGGCTCGGTTTGCAGTGTGAAAATTTTCTCAAAGGCAATCGAGAAAGTGGTAATCAGGGTATCAGTTTGGTTTAGTTGTGGTTGCACATTTTAACACTTGGCCTTTAAAAAAAAACAAACAAACCAATGAGCCCGTCTCATATTTTTTCTTTTTTCTTTTGTTTTTTGTTTTTTGGTTTTTTTTTTCCAGACATGGTTTCTCTGTGTAGCCCTGGCTGTCCCAGAACTCACTCTGTAGACCAGGCTGGCCTTGAACTCAGAAATCCACCTGCCTCTGCCTTCCAAGTGCTGGGGTTAAAGGAGTGCACCACCACCACCTTCTCATTCTTATGGTGCTTGACTCTTCTATTCTTTGTGGCCTCCTGACTCATAGAGTAGCAATACATGGCAAGTCTAGGTACTTGGCTCTCTTTAACTCTGATGGTTAACTTCAGCTACTGGTTACGTATTGGTAGGCATCTCAACGATCTCTGACTGTGAGTGTGCGTCTGTGCAGAAGCCTGAGTATTCAAGTAATGAGCACTCTAAGTACATGGGAATCACTCTATTTGGTTGTGTGGTTTGAATGATAATGCCCCCCTGCCCCCGCCCCCAACCCCCGCAAAGGCTCATAGATTTGAACAGTTGGTCCCCAGGGAGTGGCACTATTTGAAAGGATTAGGAGGTCTGGTCTTTTGGGGAAGAAATGTGTCCCTGGAGCTGGGCTGTGAAGTTTCTAAAAACCCATTCTAAGCCTGCAGATGCTGATGTAGAACTCTATGCTGCTTCATTAACATCATGTCTGTCTGTGTGCCACCATGCTCCTCCCCATGACAACAACAGAATTAACTTCTGAAACTGTAAGCAAGCTCCCGTTAAATACTTTGCTTTATAAGAGTTGTTGTTATCACAATGTCTCTTTCTAGCAGTAGAATACCGAGTAAGGCATTGGTGTTGTGTTTTTACTTTCTGAATCCCATTCAAGACAATAGGGAAACCTCACTAATTTGAAGACCATAGATCCACCACTATCTAGACAACTTTGGGATGCCTGATGTTTTACTTAAATAACAGCAGAACATCTATCTGCCTAGGGAATCAGGGCAACTTAGAACCAGATCGTTCTGATGAGCCCCATATTGACTTAGTGAGGTTTTTCTATTTGTTTTCCTAAAGGATAAAATCAAGTGGAAAATGATTATTCATGCCAAGCACAGCTTATTTTCTCCCCATACCAATATCTAGTTCCCCCTCCTAAAATATGGTCCAAAATTATCTTATGTGCTGAGCCTGTCTTGACCATATTTTTTTCCATTAGGATGACAAGGCTTGTTGTGAACCGTGTCTTCATTCCAATTTCTAGAGTAGAATCTCTCTAAGCTCCATAAAATTAACCCTAAGTAAAATGACAGAATTGAAAATCAGTTATTTATTTTCATAAGGCAGACCATCACTGACTTATGCTAAAAATGTGTATTTGTGTTTGCATATGTTCTGGGAATATAACTTGTCTTTCCTGTCTAAACCATGCATAGATCACACAGTAGCTGCATTTGAACTCTTACATTAGACTCTGCTTCTCCAAAAGTACTCTGTACTCATTCCCAGGTTTTCCAAAGGAGCATTAACAAAGAGATCCATTCAGCCATTTTCTGGGTGGGGGTGGGGCAGCTGGGCTTTCTCAAGCTATCAATGTAGATTTGGATTCCAGATTATTTTAGCTTCTGGATGGATAGAAATGATGTGTCCAAATCCAGGCCTTTCTTGAAAGACGAAGTTTTATACATTAAGTCTTTTCTTCAGTGTTATGTTGTTGTATAAGTAGTTCATTCACAGGGCTCAAATGTCAAAATTATAATAAAAAGAGATCAATTTAGAAATCATACTCCTCCCTTTGTCTGACAATCCCTGTTTAGGGGGTTCTATAGGATATCTTAATTTTTTGTTAAAGTCTTATGCTATAATTTTTTGTTAATAAAAACAAAAACATGTCTTTATATATATTGATAGATTGTACTTTTATATATATATCTAATAGACTTTATTATGTTATTGAAAAATCTGTAAATTCAATTTATGTGACTCTATAGAACTTTAAGGTAGGCATTTTTCAAAGACATAATAGTAGCTTCATTTACTCAAAGTAGTGTTGTATACGATTATGTATGAATTTTTGAAACACTACAAAAATATACAATTTATTCAAAGTATACATCTGCACTGAAAGGAAAAAAAAACTTAATCAGTCTCCTACTGTTTGACACTTAGGGCTTTGCTTTAATATTCTTTTATTTTATGTGAAATACCATACACCTAATTTTTTAACATACTTTTTTTTAAAACTTAATTTTAAGATTTACTTATTTATTTAATGTACATCAGTACATTGTCTTCATGCACACCGGAAGAGGGCATCAGATCTCCATTACAGATGGTTGTGAGCTACCATGTGGTGACTGGGAATTGAACTCATGACCTCTGAAAGAGCAGCCAGTGTGCTTAACCACTGAGTCATCTCTCCAGCTCCTGATATACCTATTTTGAAGTAGGGGAGAGGACTTGGGATCATAAGATGGGATGTCATCTTGGATTATGGGACCTAAGTTGAACACAAGGCTATTTAAACATAGAAAAAGGCAGAATCTCGGGGGGAGAATGGTTTGCTATCCGAAACACTTGACCATCCACTGCTGCCTTTAAACTTGCAGGGACTGAGTAGAAAACGAAGACTAACATCATGATGCACAACGGAAAACTCTAACAAAGATTACAAAAGAGCCCCCACAGAAAAAAACATAAATCTTGAATTCTGCCAGCAACCTGGATGAGTGAGAGAATGAACCCTCATACTTTAAATTGACACATGTGAGTTCTTTCCCAGAGCCCCCAGGAAGGAAGGAAGATCTGTAAAACACATGGACTTTTACCCATGGGATCTTTGCTGAACATTGATCTATGATACTAAGTACATTTCATCCTTACTGGATTTCTATGAGCATTTCTTACAGCAGCATAAAAACTTCAGTAGACCTTGTACAGGATCAGGGCGGTCTGAAGTCTACACAACACCTCATAAGATCACTTCTCCACATCGTTATGATATAGAGCATGCTGCATGCTTCTGATGTCCTTTTGATGGGGAGAAAGAATGTGCAGTATAATTTCAAATTTCACTTTTCTTGTTGTGGCTGGGGTTAAACTCCCCATTTCTGTTTATTACCAACAATAACATGTCTTCCCACGTTTGTTTCCTCTTATTTCTGTTGGAGCTTGATGTTTTCTAAACAAAGTCTAAGGGTTCTTTATGTATCTGGTGAACACTTGACTTGGAGAGACGGGGATGGCAAATACTTTTCTCTTCGGATCATTTTGTGTTTCCTGTGAATATAAACACCGTTACTTCATTATTTTCTCTAGTCTGAATTTCATGGTCCCTTTGTAAAGCTTCAAATCCATCTCTCAGGTTTAGGGTTGGTTTTACCTTGGGGAAGGGGCTGCATATTAGCACCACTGGTGTAGCAAGTAGGGGGAAGTATTTAGTAACTTATCCTTCAAGTAAAACCTGTAGACTTAGACTAGTGTTTCTCAGCCTGTGGGTTGTGACCCCTTTGGGGCGGTCAAGGACTCTTTCACAGGGTCACATGTCAGATACTTAAGTTATGATTCATAACAGTAGCAAAATTACAGTTATGAAGTAGCAACAAAATGACTTTATGGCAGGGGTCACCGCAACAGGAGGAACTGTATTAAAGACATGCAGCATTAGGAAGGTTGAGAACCTCTGACTTCCACTAAAAGCTGCCTAAGAACCTAACCAAGACCAGGAGGCATTTCCTGTCAGTAGAGGTATAGGCACCGTGATCCTGTCTGAAATGTTGAAGGGTTTTTTCTTTGGTGAGATGCACCAGTTCGGGTTCTAATTACCATGTTAAATCAGGGCTCTTCCCTGCCCTAGGCACAAACGAAGCCCTCTGGCTTGGGAGACTGATTTGTGCTCACAGCCAGAGTCTGTGTCTTTTTAATTCAGAGCAGGTTTGCTGATAGCTAGGTGTGGGGGCGGGAAAGAAAAACTGTTATAATTAGAACATCATGCGAAGGAACAATAAACACTGGAATGATGAGGAGGTGATCAGCATCCGGCCTGGACCAGAAGAGCGGGAGGGGGGTGGTGCTAGAGGCTGGCACTTCTGACAAGGATATCAGTACTGGGTTCATTAACTGCCCTCACTGCCTTCCGAATATTTTAAATGTGGCAATTTACATTAAAATGGATTTAGTGACACTGTCTTCTCATTACTGTCAGTTTACATTTGGGTTCATAAACTATAATTGTAAATAAAATATGCTTTTCATTACATTGTCTATTTAGTAGAAGATGGTAGGAAATTAGAGGCATAATCATGATTTAAATTATTAATTCAGTGATATTTTTCAGGTGCCATATGTATGCACTTCACTGCGCATAACGAGTCTGCATAGTGCTTAAATGAGGGCTAGACTTCTGTGCTCCGTCTCTGGCTCACCCACCTGACTATGCTTTATGTTTACTTCTCGGCTTCTTCAGAGTCGGGGTAGGCTAAAGAGGCTTTTGTTTACACAGTCAGCATGCTCTTATCTGTGCTATCATTTTCACAGTATTCCTCTTATTGCATTTCAGAGGGTCCTCCGTTTAATAAGATCCCCTTTCTATCTCCATGTTTTGAAGAAATGTATTGAGAAATAATGAGTAACAAAGAGTACAGGTTCAGATTGGCCGAACTTGGCACACAGTATGTTGGCAATGAAAGGTAGCAGACTGTAGCAAAGGTAGGAAGGTGGAAGTGTAGCAATGGGAAGAATGCTTGCCCAGCAGGCAGGCGGTCATGGGTTTGATCCACTGAATCACATAGAACTGAGTGTGGTCGGTAGTTCATACCTGTAACCCCAGTACTCCGTAGCTCAAGACCAGAGGAAATAGTTCAAGGTCATCCTTAGCTACATAGTGAGTGCAAGCCATCTGAGCTACTGACTTTGTATTTAAAAAAAAAAAAAATGAACAAACAAGGAAAAAAGGAAAGGGAGGGAGGAAGGAAGGAAGGAAGGAAGGAAGGAAGGAAGGAAGGGAGGGAGGAAGGAAGGAAAAAGGGGTAATATATCAGGTTCTGACTGGTGGAATATGGGAGTGTTATTTTTTCTGATAAACTGATTGAAATGGGAAAAATTTTTTAAAAGAAGAGAGAGAGACTAAGAGACCATATATATACTAAGAGCCAAACCCAGGTCCCTCTGAATGAACAGTAAATGCTTTTAATGGCTGAGCCATCTCTCCAGCCCCTTTTCAACCATTATTTAAACTTGTATAAGAATGTCTCTTATGATATTCTTTTCTTCCATTATAATTTCACTTCAAATATACAAAGAAATGAGTTAGGAGAATAATTCACAATTTCTGAGTGCTATCGAGGAATAAGAAACTCCCTGTAGTCATCAGAGTTTGTCATGTGATTCTAAAACTTAAAGTAAGAACAACAAACAACAAACAAACAAAACAAACTAAACCAAAACAGCAACAACAACAACAAAAAGAACCCAACTCAACCAGAAAAAAATATTCTTACCATTTTCATCCAAGTAGTATTGGTGTAGACTACTGAAAGCCATATGGCCTCTTATATAGTTTATTTTTTTCCTTGCAAATGTACATTTGATGTAAGTGAATACTATTAGTTTTTTTCTTTCCAAGTTTGTTTCCTTGTGAATATACGGGTGATCATGAATCCAGTGGATTAGCAAGTAGTTCCTGGGAGTGAGTTTTACAGCTAGCCAGTAGGTTAGATACATGAAAATGTAGAATGATAAGCTGTCATTTGATATGATTAGCAGTCATTTTCTTCTGAGAAATTAGTTCTTTCATACATTGAATGCCTTTTTTGTATAAATTTACTCAAAGAATTATTTTTATATGGAAGTAATTTAAATGAGTGTGCTTTATCAAAAATACTTTTTTAATAAAAGATAACTTTGGAAGTTATAGAAAAGATAAAAACAATTTTTTGAAGAAAACCATGCAATTCTTATACTATATTCATAGAGAAGGATATTCAATTTTTGAAAAATGTCTATTCTCCATAATGATATTTGTTGTCTTTTATTTTAGTTTATGCTTTCTTCTAAGAAATAGAAAAATACCTCCCCCAAATTTTCTGGTGTTTTTTGGAAATATAATGTTCCATAAACAGTTCAGTCTCTTCTGAGGAAGGCCATCGTAGAGAACTTAGCGTATTGGATATGGTGGTTTAGTATAAAGCAGGAGTAAGTAAGACATCGCAGCATTTGTTCGGTGTTTGACAAATGGACCAGTGGAAGTCAGGGTCTAGAAAAGACCGATTCATGCGGGTGTTTACTGTGCAGTGGAAGATGGATTGGGAGCCAGTGAGGAATAAAAGGGCTTTGAAGCGAATAGATGGCTGACTATGTGAAAACTGGCCAGGAAGAGCATTTCCCCCACTAAAGCATTAGTTATGGGAACTGGTTCCTTTCTTTTGAGAAATTTGGAATGAGCAGGTACTATTTCAGTTAGTTTTATTAATAATTAGTATTTGTTAGGCTGCGAAGCCACATCGTACTTCTAGGACTTCGTTCACCAGTCCCTTTCGCCTCTGTTCATTGGATTACAGGACTTCCAGGGAAGTTTTATTAACTGCCATTTGACTTACAGTAATTGTTTTATAAATGGTATTTGAGATCTTCATGGTGTTAAACATCCTTCACGGCTCCTAGGTTTTGTATTCTACTAGGAAAAAAAAAGGTATCTTTATTTCTAGGATTATAGCCACAATTTTTAAAATTCATGTGGTTCCACTGTTGTCTTTATATTAATAGTCCATCTGAAATCTATTTAGTATAAGGACAAAATATCCTCTCGCATTCTTTCAGAAATGTCCTTATAGGTCTCACAGTTTTTCCCGGCTTATGTTGAATGTAGTGTTATCTCCCCAGATGTACCAAAAGTGTCTGCAACTTGGGACGACTTCTTTATTAAAATTATGGTAAACTTCTAATGTATAAATAATGCTTGAAAAGAAACAATTACCTTGATTACTAAAACTATACTCACAAAAATGGCCCCCAAAGGCTGAGAATGTAGCTCAGTGCTAGGATGCTTGTCCTGCATGTGTGGGATCCTTCACCCTGTCCACAGTATGAGAAGAGAAAGGAGCTTCTAATTACGCTAGTAAATGTGGGAGATGACATCATGCCATTTAGATCTCCCACATTTAGAGATCTCCACGCACTTCTCCATGGATGACAGGGTATAAGGTGTGGGGAGAAAATGTGAGACAGGGGACAGGCAACACATAGTATAGGTTAAAAAAACAGAGAACTCATATTGTTTATAGATTGTTAAGATTTTAAAAAAGAGATCTTATGTGTATGAGTGCTCACTTAACTGCATGTTTTTAGACCATGGGCATGGCTGCTGTCCATGGAGGCCAGAATAGTGCGTCAGACCCCCAACTACGAAATGAAATGATAGAAAGATTAGGTCGATTACCATCCGACCAAAGAGGAAAGCCAAAGAAGGAAGAAAGTAAATACTCTTGTCTGTTGCTTAACTATGAGGAACCCAACGCTCTTCTCTGGCTTTCACATATTTGCAGGCATATATAGTATATACAACCACAGACAGAAACAAACACACACACACACACACACACACACACACGAATGAAAGAGTAAATAATTTTTAAATTAAGCAACTTTAAAGGAATTTAAAGACAGAACTGCGTTTCTTTCAACTGTAGAGTGGCTACAGAGTCCTGTGTCTCAGTGACTTTTCTTCTTCTGCGACAGAACATTAGGACCGAGGCAACTTACTGAAGGAAGGATGTAACTTCTGGCCCATGGTTCCAGAGGGTTTGAGTCCACGGCCTTGAGGGTGGGGAGCAGGGCAAGCCATCAGGCATGACAATAGAGCAGTAGTAGAGAGTTCACATCTTGAGATGACAACCACAAGGCAGAGAAAGAAAGAGAGAGTTACTGGGATTGTGTGGGTCTTAGAGACCCCAAAGGCTACCCCCCAGTGACACATTTCCTCCCACAATGCCACACTTCCTAATCCTTTTTAAATGATTCTACCAACTGGGACCAAGTGTCCAAATATCTGAGCCTATGGGGGGCTGTTTCCAGCCAAAGCTCCGCAGTCTGAAACCTATACATCCATCCAGGCCTTACTTATTATCACAAGCAAGAAACTGTAGACATTTCCTATGAGATGTGCCAACGCAACAGGACTTACTCCATGCCACAAATGCATAAGCAGTCATTTCTGTGAATTGTTTATTTGTATATTAGTATGTATAATATGTCAAAAATAGCAACTATTAAAATAAACTGGTATGATCACTGCTATAGAACAATGTTTATGGAAATTGTTTAGTTTTAAAAAATGTAGCAAACAATACAGATGAACCCTTAGTTGATGGTAGTTTGAAAATAATTTGAGGAAGCGAAAGTGTGTTTAATGATGCTCACCCTCTTAGGCGTGACTGTAAAATTCACACAAAACTCAGATATTGCTGAATGTGGTGGCATGGATCAGTCAAATTCTGCAGGACTGTAAAAGTGCTTACAGATCCCTGATCTACATCTCTGGATGGGCCAGACCGTGATTTCACTGTATGGAGAGAAGCTGCCACACATTTGTAGATTAGAAACATATGGCTCTCATTTTCCGGCCAGTGAGACTAAAGAGTTAATTGCATATACATGTCAGTCATCATCAGTCAGTCAATCAGGCAACTAATACCTTTAGGGGTCATGAATCTGAAAGAACTGAAGTTGATGGGAAGCTGACAGTCCAAGGACGGTTACCCACATAGCAGGTTGTGTGAAGTAAGCATTGCTTGCGTGTGTAGATGCCACGGCGGGGGCGGGGGGGATGCTTAGCTCCTGGGCGTTCCTGGTTTCACAGCTGCAGTTCACTAGAATACAGTGGAGATGATGCAAACATTCTTGCTATTCTGATAGGGACTGTCAGGCCAGTGCACAGAGACTGAGGCCCAAAAAGGATTTCAGCATTCACCTAAGCCAACCCTACATCTAACTGTGTTAAATCACAAACCTTGGGTAAGGAGTGAAGCTGTCTGCAGGAAGCTCATTGCTGACACCTAAACTACCCTTCTGCTTATGCCATAATCTGTAACCTTATATTTATGTCAAGAATTGGGATGGCTGATGAGACTGAGTACTCATTTTGCTCACAAAAGCGAATGTAGCCATCAAGAAGTTAAAAAAAAAAAACTTCTAAGATGTGTATCTTTAAAGTTTTGCTCATAGAAATGCTCATAGAATCTCATGAAGCACCTTCTGCTAAAATGTTTTAAAATGCTTTTATGGGCACCAAAGGTTGAGGTCAGCATTGCCCGGAAAGCTCTAAGAGGCACCAGTCTGCATATATATGCTTGCAAAGGCTCTCCATATGATCTTAATACAAAATTTGTATCAACAATGTTCAACCCCCTCTTTTTGTTTTACAAACACTGGGTTGAAAAATAAAACTGACAGCACCCACAGTTTAGACAAGCATCACACGGCTGTCTCCTGCCAGGTGCTCTGTGACTCCAAACATCTTTACAACCACAGTATACACACAGGCCCAGTTGTGTCCAGATGCTGACTCATAGCACAGGCGTATTTTTAGTCTGAAGTTTGGATTGGAGCTGGCAGACAGAGAGAAAGGGAAAAAAAATATTCCATGGAAAAGTCTAAAGCCAGGAATTCCCAGTATTTTCTCACTCACAGTCAAATCCTTGGCCAAAACCTCTTGCAGAGGAACCGCACTGGATGCCGTAAGTCCTGTACCCTTGACCCCTCCTTGCTATAGACAGAAGAGTGAGGTCAAGGCAATTGTAGGAGAGGAAAGACGGGACTGGAAGGTTCAAAACTTTTACAAAGTAAAGTGTCAACCCTTGAAGATGTGAGAGCTGCCAAAATTGATGGGGTAAAAAAAAAAATGACCCATAGAAAATTAACATGGCAGTTGAAATGTGGTGAGCGTGACCTGCCCACAATCAGTGAGAGCAAGAGTTCAAATTGCCTTTCATGCTAATCTTGAGATTATTATTTCAACTTTAGCAGAGGTCTGCGCATATTAAAAGAGAGGGGCTGTATTCACTTCAGTCTGAAACAGTCAGCCAAATCCCGAGAGAGCTTAGAGTCATGTGCTAGAAGGGTCACTGTGGGGATTGACTGACAGGGCTAGAATTCTCTTGCTTGATGGAACCAAACCAAAGTGGAGAAGATGCAGCTACTCCATGCTGCCCATGGGTTCATATCACAGAATGGATTTCCAGCAGCCATTGATAGCTTTTATTCCAGCGAGAAAGCATACGTCTAGGAGAATCGAATGCGGCCCTGATATTTGTCCCGCATGCTGTGTTTTCTCATTGGTGAGAATGCAGAAGGAGTCCACTAGTCGTGTTGTGCTCTTCTTTTAACAGCCTAGCCTTTCATTGACATCACTCACAGCCTGGAGTCAGGAATCTTACTTCCCAGAGCTGCTTGGCAATGAAGCAAGGGCTATTTTCTGTCCTCAGGCACTGTTATCATCAATGAGTCCTATTTTACATATGTGACTGTGTTTCCCACGTGTGACAGTGCAGCAATCAAGATATTTGCAAGTGTGCAAAAAAAGCCAAAGCTACCTATATGGCGGGGTAGGGTGGGGTGGAGGAAGGAAGAAGAGGCAGTAGGAATCAGACAGACACTCTAGTTTGTAACTGGTTTGGCTGCCTCTGAGACACACCAGCATTCAACTGTGTTAGCTCTTTGAGACTCAAAACAGTAGAAAAGGGCCGTACTCACTGAGACAGATTACAAGAATTCACTAGCAATTCAAGAATGCTTTCTGTCTCTACAGTGACTTGGATTTTTATTAAGACAGACTGTCTTAGCTTGTTTTCTGCTGCTATAGTAGAATACCATAAGCTGGGTAGTTTACAATGAAGTCTTTCTGTCATCATTCTAGGTCCTGGAAAATAAATCTTTCAAGGGATTGGCGTCTGGAAAATAACCCCTTGCTACTTGAGAATGTGGTACAGGACATCAGATGGGTAGGAGAGAGAGTGTGAGTTAATGGGTTTTCGTCACAAAGCTATGGTCTTCCCATTCATTCCCAAGATCAGGGTACTAGTTCACCGTGGAAGTTCCATGACCCAATCACCCTGCAATTATCCTACCTTGCAGCCTGGCTGGACATCCCTAATCAGAAAGCAGAGATGCTTCCAAATCCAAAGCTACTAGTGCCTACACAAAACCAGAAATGACAACCTCCACACTTGATTCTGTGGCTCAGGTCTCAGTTAAAACAAGAGCGCCTTGGAAGAATTGTCCTAAATTACTTTCAGATATATATCGTATAAAATTTAAATGAGATTTCATTAGAATCTAGGTCGTATTCCCAGGGCATCTCGTTATGTCTATATAAATATTAAAAGTAAAACAAAGTCATAAGTAAGCTAAAATATTTCTGGCCCCAAGAATTTTGTATAAGAGACACTCAAACTTCTACCATCAGAATTGCTTTGACGTGAGCATTTGATAAAAATCTCAGAGATAATTATTCTGACAGTTTTTTTTTTTTTTTTTTTAAGAAAAAGAAATAGAATGGAAGGCACTTCTAGACCTTCCTGAGACTAGTCTTCTGTGTGTCACTGTGCCATTCTGAGTTGGGCAAGAACTTAATTACTGATTGGAGTAAAGAATTAGAATTTGGTTTTTCAGTTGCTGGGAAGCAGCCGTTGTGTTCCTCAGGGGAAGATGATGATGTCACAGGCAAGCAGCATCCTCTATGGTTAGCATCCCGAGTGGCTCAATGCACATACGCTGGGAATGGTATAGCCAGGCAGAAATTACTTCTGCTTTCCAGGCTCCATCCCACAGATATTTTTCTTCATGGGAAATGGACATCTATACTCCTCAGTATTCTCAAAATTGTTTTTTACACTGAAAAAAAAAACAAAACACACACACAAAAAAAACCTAGGACATGCCATAGTTTTTTTTGTCTTATATGGTAACCAAGAACATGTTCCTAAATGAACTAATGATACAGGAAGCCAGGGGACCTTCCTGAAAATGACAGTTTTAGATAGGCTCTCAAGTGACAAAGAGAAAGGAAGACTTACTTGTTGCTATCTGCTCTGTGCACATTTCCTAGGTTGCTTTTCTCTCTTCCATCCCTTATATGGTTCACCCTCTTTCCCATGCCATTAGACCCTGCTAGCTTATTCAATGTAGGCATCATTAGCTTGGATTCTTTTTATAGTCCCTGTAAAATTCTTCCCTGGAATCCTTGATAGAATATCTCTGTTCTAGAAAGGAAGGGGAGAATTTTCTTCTCCTTAACTGGAATTTGCTTCTCCTTAATATCTTAATCTTCTGCTCTCTATCCTACCCTGTCCCGGCAAAAAGGAAGTATCAGAGAGAATGGGTTATAAAGTCTTTAATCTCTCTCTCCCTCTCTCTTTCTCTCTCTCTTCCCCTGTCTCTCTGTCTCTCTCCCTCCCTTCCTCCCTCCTCCTCTCCCCCCCTCTCTCCTTCTTTCTCTCTCTCCCCTCTCTCTCTCTC
>NW_022196895.1:51175696-51195679 GCF_008632895.1 Mastomys coucha
TCTCTTCCTCCCTCTGTTTCTCCCTCTCTGTCTCTCTCTCCCTCTCTCTCTGCCTCTCTCTCCCTCTCTCCCTCCCTCCCACCATCTCTCCCTCTCTCTCTGCCTCTCTCTCTCCCTCCCTCCGTTTCTCCCTCTCTCTCTCTCTCTCCCTCCCTCCTCTTCTCTCTCTCTCTCTCTGTCTTTCTCCCCCTCCCTCCCTCCTCTTCTCCCTCTCTCTCTCTCTGCCTCTCTCTCTCCCTCCCTCCCTCCCTCCCTCCTCCTCTCCCCCCTCTTTGCTACTCCTTGGTTGGGGGAAGTACTCTATTGAAAGGAGTAGCTGCTAATGTCGGAGCTGCCTACTGTTGGGTGTTTCCTTGGTGGGAGAGATCATTTAGGAGAGTCTAGCATGTAGTGAGTCAGGAGGCCTGAGCTGGAGTTTAAAGCAATAAATACTTAAACTTGACCAAGAAGAAGGTGTATCCTGAAATGCATACACTAAGGCACAAGCAGGGCAGACTTAGCTGTGACTGGCTCTCCCAGGTCCTCCTGTTTGCTCATCATCTCATGTCCATCCAAAGCCTGAAATGAAAGCCCAAATCATCTTTAAAAAGTGCAAATCGCAGGCGGTGGTGGTGCACGACTTTAATCCCAGCGCTTGGGAGGCAGATGAGATGGCTCAACCGGGAGGAGCGCCGACTGCTCTTCCAAAGGTCCTGAGTTCGGATCCCAGCAACCACATGGTGACTCATAACCACTCGTAATGAGATCGGATGCCCTCTTCTGGTGTGTCTGAGGACAGCTAAAGTGAATTACCCAGGAGTGAGCGGGAGCAGGGTGGAGTGAGCAGGGCTAGCTGAGGTCCTGAGTTCAATTCCCAGCAGCCACACACATGATAGCTCATAGCCATCTGTACAGCTACAGTGTACTCAGACAAATAAAATAAATAATAAGTAAATCTTTTTTTAAAAAGTGCAAATCATTTCTCCACTGAAAAGACTTCAGTAGCTTCTCATTTCACCCAGAATAAAATCCAGATTTGGTCTACAATCAACAAGGGCCTGCTTAATTTTTTTTTCTCCACCTCATACCCTTTTGCCCATTTCCTTTTCTACACACACTGCACTTACCACCTCTGTTATTAACTGTGATTTGTTTTGTTTTGTTTTGTTTTGGGGTAATGGAGAAAAATGTTCTTTACCTAGACCAGAGGGACCTATCCTTAACTTCTTCTTTTTTTAAAAAATTAGATATTTTCTTTATTTACATTTCAAATGATGTCTGCTTTCCCAGTTTCCCCTCCGAAAAACAACAACAACAAAAATTCTCTGTTCTCTCCCCTGCTCACCAACCCACCCTCTCCCACTTCCTGGTCCTGGCATTCCCCTACACTGGGGCATAGAACCTTCACAGGACCAATGGCCTCTCCTCCATTGATGATCTACTAGGCCATCCTCTGCTATATATGCAGCTTGAGCCATGAGTCCCTCCATGTGAACTCTTTGGTTGGTGGTCTAGTCCCTGGGAGCTCTGAAGGTACTAGTTAGTTCATATTGTTGCTCGTCCTAAGGAGCTGAAAACCCTTCAGCTCCTTGGGTCCTTTCTCTAGCTCCTTCATTGGGGACCCTGTGCTCAGTTCAACTGATGGCTATGAGCCTCCAATTCTGTAATAGTTGGGCACTGGCAGAGCCTCTCAGGAGACAGCTATATCAGGCTCCTGTCACCCAGCACTTGCTGGCATCCACAATAGTGTCTGGGTTTGATGATTGAATATGGAAAGTATTCCTAGGTGCAGCAGTCTCTGAATTGTCCTTCCTTCAGTATCTGCTCCATAGTTTGTCTCTGCAACTCCTTCCATGGGTATTTTGTTCCCTCTTCTAAGAAGGAACGAAGTATCCTTAACTTCTAGCTCAAAGCAGTTCACTTCTAGCTTCCTTCATCTCTCATCTCCTTGTGACTTTGCAACATGGAGATGTCTCTTTCTCAAACGATAGCATTCATTTTGTGACCTCTTCACACTTAGGGTCCAGAATCCACCTTTGGTGTCCTCTCAAGAAAAATGAAATACAGTGTTCTTTGTGGCAGAAGGAGGCCCAGAGCTCACTCCCCCGACCCATGGTTCTGTGAATCACCTTGAGAGTTTAAGACCTCCCTAGAATTCTACCTGCAGAGAACATGTCGAACCTTAGGCCTTGCATGTTCTGTATTGTGGTATTTAGGGGGCTTGGTTGTGGTAATGTGCCTTAAGGAAACACATTCTCCTGGGTCCAAGAGGCCTCCAGAGCAAGTTTCAAGTGTGTTGTTTCATGACTAACAGGCAGCTTTCCAGCAAACCAAACCAAACCGACCAAACAAACAAAGCAACAACTTTGATTTTTATTTTTTGTCATTTTGTAATGTCTTTGGCATCAATAATCTGTGACAAACTAATTTACATATTGCCAGTAGAGATATTTACAGAGTTTTCTGAGATATTAGGAGTTGGTTCTTTGGAACTGCTATAGACAGTTCCAGTATGCCAAACTCTAGCTCGCTGTTGAAGTCTGGGGTTTCACAGAACATGGCCGACTCTATACTTCCTAACAGCAGTAGGATATATGATCTGTGTTGGCTTCTTCATGGCTATGAGGACATGGAAATGGTGATTTGTCCAGTAGGAATGGGGAATATCTTGAGATGCCTTAAAAACACACAGGAAGAAGAAAAAGTAAGGCTAATGACAGTGAACTAGAACCCAGAGACTCACTTTTCTCATCTGTGAGAGAAATTATTCAGACTATTCTCCATCTTAGCTAAACAAGACAGTATTCTTGACAACATGGGGGATTGACATAAAAGAATAGAGAATTCTGTTGCTTCTATGTATAAGTGAATTTGTGTTTGATTGTTACTAATATATCAATCTTTCTAGGCCAATGACTGTTTATAGCATCTTTTCTAGTTATAAAATAATTTACGTTAAAACTTTCCTGAAACTAATTTGAGGCTTAAGGTCTTTCTCAGATGTGCAAGAACCCTGTTCAAGTTAATAAGAACCCAATTCTTGTCCTATTTTTGCTGTCAGCGTTTCTATATTGATCTTTTCCAATACATTTCCACATGCTCCATTTTTCCATTCTTGGTTTGACCTTGGTTCTAAGGAAAACTTAGACACATACCTAGCAACTTAGACAAAGCAGAAATCCAAGCCGTCAAATTGGAGGAGGATAAACTCCTGTCCTCAGAGGCTCAGTCACAGCTTTAAGAGTTATAATTTCTGATGTTAGGCTAGCACTTTTCTGGGAAAATCCTAGTGTTGAAATCTATTATTACCGCCCCTCGCCCCACTCCATCCACCGGAACATATGTCCAGCTTTCAAGAAAAACTGATGTGTGTGATGGTTAAGATAGAAGCCTTCATAGCAGCCTTTAGACAGGGCCCACCAAGTTCTAATAGAATCTGCCATCCCTACATGCACCACTGAATCATGTTTATATGTAACTCGCATATTTAAAAAAAGCAACAGCCAATGTCAATGATGCCAATATAAAAATATCTTAATAGCCAGTAACCGACTAATGAATACTACTGTAATAACAGTTTAATTTGAAGAATTCTGACAGCTGGTTGCTTTGATGAGAGTGGTTTCTAAGGAGTCCTCGTCTCATGCTGAGAGCACCCCCAGCCTGCTGATTTATAGCAGCAGTGCAGAACTGTTTAATGCCACCACCTCTCAGCTGAAGTAATAATAAACAGGGATGTTATGGTTTATTTTTCTGTATGAATTGTTCAGGCTCTGTATGGTAAGTACAACTCAATAGGGGATAATAGCTGCCATTCCCCTGGGTGTTGTAACTGGTCTAAGGTCCCACCCCCACCCCCTGCTCTTAGTGAGGTTTATCTCTCAGAATGAATACAGAAGTTCTTGATTTCAGGGATAGATTTTATTCTTTCTCACATCTCTTGCTCATCCCGTCCTGCTTAGCAAATATAATTGTCCTGCTTCCCCATTATTTCTGAACTTCCCAAGATAGTTGAAAGCAGACAGCTAAGGCTTGAAATATATGGTTCTGCAACTATCTTAATTATACTATATGACTTTGTGTTTGATAGGGAATAGCATTGTCGGGGAAGTGAATCTAATCTCTGCAGATTCAGGACGATTGCCAAAAAGATTCATTGATTTTTCCCCCCACACCTCCCTTTGCAGGAGTGCAATCTTTTATTGTATAAATGTCAGAAGCTTCAAATTATTAGGAAACGTGTCAAGAAGTTTAAGGTATAATAACATTCTTTAGAGAGCTTGGTTCTGAAGACAGTGCAATGAAATGTTCTAAAAGCAAACATGTCGTATGTTCTTAGGGAATAAAGCTCTGGGATTCATTTTAATTTGTCATTTCTAACGGGGTGAGGCTTCCACTGGGTCTTTTGATGGGAAAGCCCTAGGGATGATACATAGCTATTCCTCTGCCATCCCTGAGCCTTTATAAGCACCAGATTGTAAAGACATCTGCAGTTCTGGAAAATAAGGCTCCTGTTGGGGATTTGAGGCCTCAGAGCTGGACTGTGAAAAATCATTGGGTTTTGCCCTGGTGACAAGGTCCGGAGAAGAGAACCAGGAATAAAATGAGACCCTGGATTGAACTGTGACTCTTATCTCAGATGAAGCTGTTTGTCCTATAATTAAGGAGGACTCCTTATCACTGGGCAGTATATTATTTCAGATGACTTTAATTACTAGTATATTGGCTACTTTTGTGACAGTGTGACAAAATATCTTAGGAAACCATTCAAGGGGAGAAGAGTTTGTTTGAGTCAAGGTTTCAGCTAACATGCAGGAAGGGTGGTAGAGAGCAGGTCTTCCTGAAGACTGGATGGAGAGAGTGGTGGGGGTGGGGTGGAATATGTTTGATCTTTAGAGCACTTTCTTTTTCCTGCTTCTATTCTGCTGTCTCCAAGACAATGGGTGGTGCTTTCCACACTCAGGATGGGCCTTCCCTGGAAATTGCCTCCCAGACACACCCAGAAGTATGCTTGACTATTGTCTCCTCTGTGCTTCCAATGAAGCTGATGGGATTAATCATCAGAGTTCAGACTAGAACATCTACTCAGCATTGATTGAATTGATTAAATAATAATGAGAACAAAATGGTTTACCTCTCTGGCAAGTCCGGAACCTGGGCAGCTTCAGAATGTGAGAATCAGAGGCCAGTGGTATATTAATGGGACTGAACACCACTCATGATTCTCAGCCCTGTGCTCAGTTCTAGTTTGAAAGTTCTAGGGTTCATTCCTAGGTTAGCCATGCCTTGGACCTCATACCCATTTCCCTACCCTTCCTTTGTCTAGAGATCACCAGGGAAAGTCCCTAAGTTATCATAGATTTGTCCATCCTTCTTGGTCAGATACTATGATCATGGATCCTGATGGATGCCCCAAGGGAAGTCAGGGCTATTAGAACGACAGCAAATGAGGGGCAGGTAGTGAGCTGTGAGGTTTCAGAGATGGAAAACTCTTTGTTCTGGGGGGTGGATTAAAATCAAGGTTTCTCTTGAGGCCAAAACACATAGGTTCTATTAGAAACATTTGTATACCATGGGATTGGTGTTCAAACGCAGCTGAGAACCACAGTCTTCACTCTGGAAGTACTCGTAACTATCAGCTTCACACTCACCTCTCACAAACTGTATCGGCAAGACTTCCACTATCCATCCACAGCAGCCCTCTGTTCTGACTGAACTAGTCTTATCCCATTTCCCTGCCTCTATTCTTAAGCGTCTCTCCCCATCCTTCATCAGTCCTCTTGTATTTGAGCAATCATACCTCTTCTCATCCCCAAATGTTCAGTTGGAGGATGCATAGGGTCATATGGAAGAAAGTAGGTGCTAAAGTATGTCTGTGTACCTTCCTGTACATGTTCACATTGAACCTGTGTTTGTTTACAAATCATTTCACCATATTAAACAAAAAGTTCCTGTAAATGAGTACAAACTTGAATATAATTTAAGTTTTATTGTAAGATCGACGTGAACTGATATACATTAAAGACAAACAAACAAAAACCAAGCTGAGGACAGTGCCTGGTACTGGGTAAGAGGTCAGTAAGTGTTTGCCATGATTTCCAGGCTCCACAAAATCATTCTTTGACCTTCCCATGGTTTTCTTTCCATTCATTGCATGCTTCTACATTTATTCTATATGACCACATATGATGGGATGACGGGACCTCTTGAACCAGACACTACTTTTTATACAATAAATGTGTCTACAAAACTAGCGATCACTAGTTATTTCATGCAGGCTTAACATTCACATTCTGTTTGTTCAGAAAATGTTTACTGAGAATCCTTGGGTGATCTACAAAGCTCAGGAAATTTGGTGCTGAGTGACAGAATCTCAGATCTAGTGGAGGGAGTAAGCATTAAGTCTTACAAGTGTGAAGAACTCTAATGGAGAAGTGCAGATGCTGTGTACTGAGGAGCCATGGGTCTATATGTTTGGGATAAAGCACATACATCCTTCATTGACAAGAGGTAGAGGTAAATGTGATTATTGCACAGAGTGATGTTCTATGTCCCATGCATGTAGCTAAATGGTTTTTAGCCAAATAATGAATGCTATTAGATATGCCCTGTGTGTGGACAACAAACATTTATGCAGAGTGCTACTTTTTCTTTATATTTCTCCCTGTTTCTCCTTTGTTATTCACAACTATGTGGCACAACAACGTATTATTGCAACTAGATGTTGAATGTAATAAATACCAATGTATTAATGTTATCTTAAGCTCCAAGATCGAGAGAAGTGTGAAAAAAGACGGTAGGTTCTCTCTCCACTGCTTTCAATGTTGTATCACTAACTCATGATACCAGTGTTTATTGAGTGACATAAAAACAAATACAGGAATGTATTTATGACAGAAGGTATGACAAGGAACACCTGTTGGCATTATCCAACTGGGCAGAAAAAGGCAGCAGCTGGAGACCTTTAGCTGGATTCTCCATTCAGTGCCAAAAGCACTATTGCAGTTTCTAACCTTGTTTGGAAGGTTAAATAATCAGGCCTACAAGTTAGGAAATTTTACGCAGCACAGTTCCAGCAACAGAAAGAAACTTACTAGCTTGATTCAGGGCTGTTGCTAATGTTTCTGCTGCAATCTCCCTTCATCCCTCAGTCCATCCTTGGAGACAAAATTTAACTATCACCTTAAGTTTAAAACCATCTGCTGTAGGAGTCCGGGATCATTGATGTAGTTGATATTTTATCTCAAACTAGGGTTTCCACCCCGTTTTCAATCATTCAGTTCCCAGATAAAAGGCACACTACTTTTATATTTATAATAAGCCTTTATTCAGCACTAGAGATGGGCAGATAGATACCCTCTAGGTTATTATGTTTACTTCCATGCCAATAACCCTGAGTTTTGACTTGCTCTCTTTTGAGTGGGTCATTCTTACTCTGGGCAAGCCCACATGACCAGTTCTTATAGATCCCTTAACCCATGGCATCTTCTCTCCTTCCTCCTCCTCGTGGTCCCCTGCCTCTGACCCCAAGCCCCCAGGAACGCAACCCCCAAAACCTCGCCTATCTCCTGCCCAGCTATAAGCTGTATACATCTTTATTCACCAATTAGGGATACCTTGGGGAGACGGGTAAGCTTACATAGCATCACTTGGGTCTCTGTGCAGATTCTCTCATCCCTGGAGGCAAGGAGGCCTTAGGGAGAGTATTAAGCATCACAATGTATAGCAAAAGACCAAACCTCTACAGATCATCTTTACAAAGCCCTACTGCCCTTTGCTGGGTGAATCTCCCTTCCGCCACCCCCACCCCCCAACTGAACTCACACAAGACCTAGGAAGATTCCTTTTTTTTCCCTAAGGAGCCATGAGTTCCTCCAAGCAGGTCAATGCCTCATCCATTTTTGCAAATTAAGTGTCCAGTGTAGTCAGTCCTTGACGCAAATGGATTCCTTAAACACCTGCTGAGCGAATGCGTGGTCTCTTGTCTGTGAAACTCTGGAATGTATAATACAGTGTACTGCACAACCCTGACACAGTCCTCTGCCTCAGCTCTTCAGGACTCCTTAATAAGTAAGGTCTCATTGAAAGGCAGAGGTGTATTAGTGAGGGAAGACTGAGAATTTGTATGCCAGGGTAGTAGCTTACACACCCCACATTTATGATTCATTGCATCTTCCATGAAGATAGCAGATGATTCAGTTGCTGTCACTAGAGAATGAGACGCTTAAGTGAGTCCCATGCAAATGAGGATTCCAGAGTGGGAAGTCTGGTAGATCGTCTCAATCAGTGCTCACTTAAAACCAGCAAATCCCATGATACTAATTTCCCAAGTCAAATGCCAGATGCTTTCTCAAAGAGAGGTGGGAAGACGAGGAGATGGAGAGGGGAAAGTGGGTAGAGAAAGAGAGGTAGGAGGGGATGGAAAGAAGGCCTCCTGAAACACAAGTTCCAGGTTCTGTTTTAAGACCCCCTGAGAGCTTATTGAACATTATTGAATGTACATCTCTCAACTCATCTCTAGAAAAGTAATCATTGCCTTCACTTGCACAGTAAAGCCAATGGTTGGAGAGTAAGAACAGTTTGAGATTATACACAGTCAGGCAAAAAGAACTCAGGTTCAAAGCCAGGAGATCCCGAGGTGTGTCACAGGCCACTCAGTCTTACTCTGGGTAGTCAGAAGAGGAGAGCTGTACATAGCAATCTCAAGGGCTCCTTTCCTTCTCAACATATATATTTTGAAAACAAATTTTGTGGGAGTATGAAAGGAAACAAACAAACAAACAAACAAAAGTAATACATACAATGAACAAAGAAGAAGTAAGAGTATCAAGATGATTAGATAAAATTAAGCCCCCCAGTACATCAAAAATCATAGTAAAGAAGGGCCACTTATTCCAGATGGCTAATTGGATTGAAGATTTGTATGAATAAACATGAAAATAACATGTGAGGGCTTAACATCAATGGGAACTAAACCACTGCATTCATGCAGATTTTTTTAAAAATAGGAATCCCTCAGGAATAGGTTTGGCTCAGTTGGTAGAGTGCTTGTGTGGCATGCATGAAGCTCTGGGTTTGATCCCCAGTACTACATATTCTAGGTATTTTGAGCTATACCTATACTATGAACAGGAGGCTCAGAAGTTCAAGAATATCGTCAGCTATATAGCCTGGGATACATGAGCACCTTTCAAGAAAGAGCAGCCATGGCTGAGGATGGGATGGGGGGATGGCCCCATTTAATTTATAAACACTGAAAATGAACTGTGCAGGACAGAATAAAGCAGTCACACCCATGACTCATTTATATTCTCCAGGTTCATGACTTTAATGATGATAATGATGATCTGTAGAGCGGATAGGGCAATGAAAGTATTTTTACTATTGCTCAAGAGCTTCCTCATCATAGTCTCCTGACACAGAGGATCTGTAAGATTTCTCAGTGAATTCCCTGAAGACAGTGAAACACAAACACAAATGTTGGTTAAATTCCAAACAGCAAGTTTATGATGAACACTTAGTTGGCCTCTGGACCAGAGATTCTTTCATTTCCTTTTTCTTTTTTTTTTTTCTTTTCTTTTTTTTTTTTTTTTTTTTTTTTTTTTTTGAGACAGGGTTTTTCTATGTAGCCTTGGCTGTCCTGGAACTCACTCTGTAGACCAGGCTGGCCTCGAACTCAGAAATCCACCTGCCTCTGCCTCCCAAGTGCTGGGATTAAAGGCGTGCGCCACCACTGCCCGGCTTCATTTCCTTTTGGTTTGTAATTATAAACAAACAAATAAATAACACAGTTGGATGATAGCGCTTGTTGCCAAGCCTGTGGACCTGAGCTTGGCCTGCCATGGTGGAAGGAGAATGCCATCAATTCAAAGTCGTACTCTGATTTCCACACATGCGCAATGGTAACCGTGCCCACCACATGCATACACAGGTAATAATTATAAATAGTAATAATAAAAATCATACATTATAAGAATATCTTTCCATTACGTTGAGAGAGTCGTTCTGGCCATTTTTAGCTAAATAAACACCCTGAGGATGAATTCAGATCAATTATTCTCACTCAAGCAACTATTAATACTTAAATGTTATTTTGTGAATTTGCTCTTATAGATCAATTTTGAATGAAGGCACCAGGAGGCTAAAGTTTCTCAGAAAGTCACTTATCCGTCATACAGATACTTTCCCTGAGAACAAACCTTCTTTCCCATTTTTTTCCCAGTTTTTTATTATGAAGAACTTCAAACGTGCATCAAAGCTCAAAGACTACTACAGTGAACATCTGTGTCCCCCATCACCCTTCCATGGTAACATTTCACTCCACTTGTTTCATCCTCTCTCCATCTGTCTAAGCATCCCTCTAGACATCCATCAAGCCATCTTATTTTTCTGATGCATTTGAAACTACATTGCAGATGTCAGTACATTTCTCCCTAAGCACTTCATCATGCATGCTATTAGCTGGAAATCAGTGTGTGTTTCCAATATTATTCTTATGATGGAAAATGGATACAACCTGAAAGTCACATATCTTTTTTTTGCTTTGTTTTGTTTTGTTTTGTTGTTTTTTCAAGACAGGGTTTCTCTGTATAGCTCTGGTTGTCCTGGAACTCACTCTGTAGACCAGGCTGGGCCATGAACTGAGAAATCCACCTGCCTCTGCCTCCCAAGTGCTAGGATTAAAGGCTTGCACCACCACCGCCCGGCAAAAGTCACATATCTTGAACGTATCTGTGTTTTAGAAAACATGCCTCTGTGTTATGAGAACGCACAGCGCTGGGTTTATATCTTCAGTCTTTCCCAAAAGCCTCCCTGATAAAGGCTTGGAGGCCAGCAATGTTGAGAAATCCTGAAAACTTAAAAGTTCATGTTAAGTGAGAGAGGTCTTCATGTTATTGGAGACGTGTCTTCGAAAAGGATAGTGGTGTGAGCAACCCACACCCCTTCTTTCACGATCTGGCTTGAAATGATTGGCTTTATCATACTGCACTTTGCACCATAATATTCTACCTTGCCAAAGAACAAAAAGTCAATGGGGCCAATCCAACATGGACTGACATCTTTGAAACTCTGAGTCAAAATAAATATGTTCTCTGTACTCTAGTTGGTTGTTTCAGGTATTCTGTATAGCACTAGAAAACTATCAAACCTAACCATGTATCTAAGATACTATCATTCTAGAATTTACCTGGCCACTACTTGTCCTCAGTCCTCTAAGAAGCAGAATTCCTCTTTTCATCAGGATCTGCAGTAGGGAGCCATGGAGAAGGTTTGGCCTATAGAGCCACAGTCTAATCTCGCATAGAAGGCTGCACTCCCAACCAAGCTCAAGCTTAAGCCTGCTGCTGTCAAGTCAAGGACTCCTCCACAGGACCAGTCAGAGCTCCCCCATTTTTCCCTTGGCTCCAGGCTAGATCCAGCCCATGGGCTCCCAGTGTTTTTATTTTTGTCCTCACTACCAATTAAATGTCTCTGGAACATTCTGCATCAGAGTGGTATAGTATATATTCTTATATCCTTTAATCACCATATTTCTGGGTGCATTGGCCATTTGTTCTTGTTACTTTACAGCAATATTCTGGTGTTCTTTCATGTTAATACCAAAGTTTGCTTAGCAGCTTTTATATTTTTGGGTAGCAGTATTATTTATATACTTTTACTGCTGTGGATAATGTTGTATTGAATATATTTATAGAAGACATAGGCTCTGAATTTTGATATGATTTTGTTTTGTTTACTTGTTTATTTGAATAGGACTCCTGTAGTTCAGACTGGCCTTGAACTTCCTATGCAGCTAAGGATGACTTTGAACTCCAGATCCTTTGATATCCAGAGCCTCTCATCACTAAGATGTTAGGGGATACAGCAAGCAATCTGTATTTTATACGTAGGTACTTAAGTCACCCTTTACAAAATCCAGAGTCTGTTGACTTTATATGAAGATCTGTGAAGCTCTGATACTTACCAAGGAAGTTTTAATTGCCAGACCTTTTGTGGCTTAATAAATTCTATGGAAAACTATTTTTGTTCCCATTGAGCATTTCAGGCACAGATGGAGAGAATTTTAAAAAGTAAGTAGTGACCTTGGGCATATTGTGAAAGTGTAAATACTTCAACTAACTTATATGTAAAACATCAGTGTGCAATGTTAGAAAGAAAAAAGAAAAGAAAACACTGCTGAGCTCTCTCCCCTATGTCCATAAAGACTGACTATGGCTTAAAATAGCCGGCAGTTGTCAATGCTGTAAATTGTTCAGGAGATGCCAGAGCTTTTTTTTTTTTTTTTTTTCCCCTGCTCTGCAATAGAAAAGTGTTTCACAGGTCTCAAATAAGCAACAGCATTTCAAACTCCATCAAGATTAACCTATTACTAACGCCCAGGGACAAAATGAATCGTGGATGTTTTAAATGTTTCTCTAAAGAGCTAAATATGTTCAAATAAAACTTGCTGGTGTAAATAAGGAATCCTGAATAGTTGAAGCATTGGCTTCTAAGGAACTCTGCAGAGGAAAAAGAAAGTTTGCAAAGCCAAGGAATATTCCTTCAAAATAATTGGAAAGAAGTAATTATGCATGGTTTTGTGTTGTAGAGCAAGGAGTTGTAGCTGGGGAAGAGGAGACAGAAAAATTCCTTTTCGGGCACTGTATGTTACAGTGCTAGATACTGATTCCGACAGCTTGCAAGGGATCAAATAGTGATTTTGATGACACATGTGACTGTTAATCTGAGAATTGTTCCTCTGAAGCTCATGTGTTTCAGCACTTGGTCTTGAGTTGGTGGCACTGCTAGACAAAGTTATAGAACCTTTAAGCGATGGAGCTTTGCTGGAGGAAGTACGCCACTGGGGGCAGGTTTTGAGTCTTTAGCGGCTGTGGCCACGAACACAGACATCTGCTTGCCTCTGTCTTTCAAGTGCTGGGATGAAAGGCTCATGCCATAACACCGGGCCATAGGGCCTTTAAGTTTTACATCTTCTCCTTATGTGCCGTTTTCTGCTTCCTTTTTGGGGGTGCACGTGATTACCCAGCTTTTAGCTCTGCAACTGTGTCTTTCCTGCTTACTGCCATGTCTTACCTTGCCTGAGAGACGTAGCCCCCTGGAACTGTAAGCTGAATAACCCTTTCCCCCTCGCATTGCTTGCCAGTTTGTTTATTATATATCCTGAGAAGAAATTAAGACACTGTTATGATTTGAATGGGAAATGTTCCAGACGCTCACGTATCTGAGCACTTGATCCTAGTTGTTGGTGCTATTTGTGAAAGCAGGGCACGATGGAGGAAGTATGCCCCTGGTGACAGATTTGAGGGCTTATAGACTCCGCCTACATTTTACTTGTGCTCTCTACTTCCTGTGTGGGGATACAATGTATCAGCTAGCTTTCTGCCACTGCTACTTGTGGCTTCCTGTCCCTGCCACCCTTGACCACAGCCCCCTGGAACTATTAGCCACAATAATAAACTCTTTGTTCTATAAGTAGCTTTGGTCATGATATTTTATCACAGCAACAGAAAAGTAATGAATACCGCATGTAAAAATGTCTTCCCTCAAAAGTTATCACTCCAAGAACTCATAGTTCGGAGTCCTTTGCCCATGTTATAGAAAGATTGTCCTTATATATGGAACAAATTTTAACAATAAAGTGCGTATTCAGAGAATGTACATTAAATCCACTCACCCTCTTTCTTTGTCACCTTTATTAATTCAACCCAGTGCTCAGTTTCTAGGACTAATTGTTTCTCAGGTAAACATTACAAGGTATTACAAACAGGAGATAAAATATTTTATTATTTTATATTTGTTTGATTAAATTTATTAAGTATATTATTAATGATAAATAATTAAATTATTAATTAAAATGTTGTTTAATATTTATGTTAGTATATAAAAACACTAACAACCAGAGTCTATCGAGTGATAAATCTCAATAAATCAGCTGAGCTATCACAAAAGCATTGAGATGACAATAGCAGCAAATCTTTCAAATTCTTCTCTTTAACTTGCTTCATTTTCATGGCTGAAATGGGAAAAAGGAAGAGGCCAATGTTTCCTTAGCTGTCTGGGTCAGAAGAGCCATCTGGCACTCATTGTAACCACCATGCGGGAACCAATAAACCCTGCACTCGTGTTCCAATCTACTCACTAATCGCAATAATCAGAACATCTGGTTAGGGTTTCCTTTTGCTGGGGTGTCCCCAAAGATTTTATTAGGCATCAATTTCCCTTTAGATCTATCTTGACTATCAACATTCGTTCACTTTACCCTACATCTGTCTTCCCTGAGCCAGGCATACCATCTTGTCTCTGCTTATAGCCCAAGACAATCCATATTTTAAAACTCAGGCATGCATAGGAAGCATACCACCCTAACAGAAGATGTCAGATTCTACTGTCATTCTGTAATCTTTGTGCCTATTCTCAACTATTTGACCTAACTACTGACCTTTTTGTCTTTTTTTCTTTTTGGTTCAGGGTGTCACCAGAGAACTGGAAAAACCACTTCCGGTGAGGTGACCTAAGGTTAGGGCTGCCTTCCCTAAGGCAGTGAAGCTAAATGAAGACCAGAGAATGAAAGGCACTTTTAAAGGAGTAAGCTGTGTAAGAAGGATCAAAGAGCATGGCTGGGAAAAGATCAATGAACAGTCATTTGTAAATGACAATTAGTCATTACCCATTGTAAACTTAAGATCTCAGAGGAAAACGTTACACTGGTGTTGCCTAGTCTACAAAGTTGAATGATTAGATCTTGGTAATTGTGGAAATCTAAAGGTAGCAGATCTTGGGCTGTTTTTAGTCCCCTTTCTAGTCAATCACTGACAACCTCTGTGTTGTTCTAACATCCTTTTGACTATCAAATAGTATCTATAGAATGCACTAGCAGACTGATAAATACCATAAATCCATAAGCCAAATTATTACATAGCATCTGAGACCCACAGGGACATTTTCTCTACTTCAAGCTATCCCATCTACCTACCTGTGATTCCCAGCAACACTAATTGCCATGATTTTTTACTTTCTCTGTTCTATAACTAGTAAAATGCCATATAACCATTTTCATGGTGGAACGTGCCATCTGGTCAACCCGAATTTGTCTAGATGATGGCTGAGAACTTTGAGTTGAGTTAACATTGTTGAGGCTTTTAATTGACATAGATATAAAACCTGGGATCTGCATAGGATGACATGAGTCATGTACTAAAAACTGAGCTTCTAGCCAACCAAGGGAGAAATGTTAACTGCTTCTTACTATAGTTGGTTTTGAGTTCACTTAAAGCCTGCTCGCTGGCTTTGTGGCCCAAAACTTTGATGAGTGTTTGAGATAGTTTACAACAAAGCATTTACCTATCAGCATTTGTTAACTTTGGGCTTAGACGAGACAGCAAACTCTCTGATCTGTCCATCGATGTATTTCCTGATCTTAGAGTCAGTTTAGGGTTCCAAGCTGCTTGCTGGGGTCACTTTGAACTAAGACCAAGAAATCAGGAGCAGTTTGAGGATTGCTTGGTAAAATCTTAGTACTAGAGGTTTTAAGCTGCTGTTTAGTTTTCTAGAAGTTCTAATGGTTTGGTCATTGCTTTGATCACTTGTTCCTACAGGTCACTTCAGAGGATGAATAGTGGCATGCAGCTGTAATTTCTCTGGCAGGCTGCTGTTGAAGAGGAGTCAGTGTGAGGATGAGAGCTGAACCTGGGGCTGGGACCTAATCTTACTGGAGACCTCTTGGATCTTCTTCTTTTCCCAATTCCTTATTATCTTCCTTTCCACCAAAATTTGGGTTCTGTATTATTAAGAGGTCTCCAGAGGAACAGAACCAATAGAACAAACATAAAAGAATTTATTGAGTCAGCTTTCAAATAATAACATCAGATTCACACCTGAATACTGAGAACCAAGTAGTTACTCTGTCACTGAGACTAGGTGACTCAGCAGTCAGGGTAGACCGGCAAGGACTGTCTCTCACTGCTCTAGAGAGGGGACAGCTGGGAGTTGCTTAGTCCACAAGGCTGTGTGCCTCTGCAGTCTCAGTCTGGCCCCAGCAGCCTGGCTGTTTTCTGGGAAACTAATCAATCCACAGTAGAAACTTGCAAAGTCTGGTTCCTCTCCTCAGGAAGAAGTCAGCAGAACAGCAACATGGCAAATTATCTCAGTGGCCCAAGAGGGAAGGCCAACCAGCAAAAAGTGAGGTAATTTCCTTCTGCCATGGCCTTTTTTCATCTTGGCTCCTACCAGAAGATGTTGCCCTCTATTAGGGTGGGCTTCCAACTGCAGTCAAGACATCTCTCCACGTGCAGCTCCTTATTCAGATGATTCTAATTCGGGCTGGTTGACAATAAAACCAACCCCAATGGCTTCCTACCCTTATCTTGTCCAGAATCTACTTGTATAGCTGACCTTACACCTCTCAACCTCTTCAAGGCTGCTTCTCTCTGTTCTGCCATATCTAATCTTGGGCTCTTATTGCTCAGAGCCCTTGACTGATTTCTCCTTCTCCCTCTCTCTCCTCCTCTCCCTTCCCCTCTCCTTCTCACCCCTCTCTTTCTGTTGACCCCTTTAGATTAGACATAAACCCAACAGCATGTGTGTGTTCACAGGTGTATATATGTGTGTGTTTGTATATCTCTGAGTGTGTTTGTGTGTGTATGTATGTACTCCAACTTTGGTCAATCCTAATAGAATAGAATAAAAACTAGGCCAGAGTTCTGTGGAATAATGGATTCCAAATGTAACTAAGTGTAAGCTTATCTCTAAATATTTGAATTCTTTGGAGATTTCTCTTTCTCTCTCTCTCTATATATATATGTATATATAGTCTATCAAAATTTGTTTCCTTTCTAGCATTCCAAAATTTTATAAATATCTTTATGTACTCAGTCTTCTAGTTATAAATATTTTCAAAAAAAGAGAAAGTGTCCAGTCACTGGGAAGTTCAGTAGTCTCCATGTGGCTGCACATAGAAATTTTATGAGTAGTTTTTACAGAAGAAATTATCTGGGTCCCATTTGGGCAATTACATTGAAACCCTGAAAACAGGGCATACATAACTTTTTAAATCCACAACATGCAACTCTAATATATAGCTAAGACTATGAACCACTGTAATAGTCGATATGAGTCAGTACACTCCATATTTTAGTGCATTTTATAGTGTGACTTGAATACAATACTTCTTGGAACAATATGGGATACTAATAAATAAATACATCAGTTCATGAGGTAGAACATTTTATTATAGCAGACAAATTTCGACTTTATAAAATATAAAAGAGGAATTTTGGCTTCAAATTTTAATTGATTCTTACCATATACAGTATTTGATCTGAAAGACAATAACTTCTTGAACTTTTGAAGACAAAAGGAATTCATATCTTTGGAACATTGTTGCATTTCCTTAAATTATCTGGTGACACAGATTCTTGTAAACCAAAGAGTCATCAGGAGGTTGGCAAAATGGCTCAACCAATCCTGAAACAGTGTGAGTTCTTGCCTACAGCCTACATAGTAAAGGAGAAAACTAACTTGCAAATTGGTCTCTGATCTCTGAATAAGTGCATAACCTATTCAACCAGACACACACACACATTCATGAACAAGCACAATAGTAATAGTGATAATGATGATAATAATGACGATGATAATAATAATAAAAATGATAATAATAATTACATTTTTAAATGTCATCATGATTCTGTTGTTTTTGACACTACAGACCTGAAGGAAAATCACCTGGATTTGCTTCGTTGGTTATGAATTGACGTCATTACTCTTCCACACTATTAATACTAAGAATGAAATTTCACACACATTCATGTAAGTATAAAACAGTGAGTGCAGAGGACAAAGCCCAGGAGAGAGATAAAATGGGTAACAGAAGTAATCGCGGTACATTACCGCTGCAAAAATCAATAAAGCAAATCTGTTATTCTTTTTAAGTGTCATATTACAATAATGTTTTCCCGAAGACTGTTGTCTGCATCCAATTTAGAAAGGCATCTGCTTGTGTTTGCTTAAAACAAAAGGGTGGTTGACTTAATGAATTATTTACAGGCATGCAATATGGCAACAGTGTCATTATGAACTCTCTTCTAAGATCTCCTCTGGCTACTCCTGGCAGGGTGTCAATTTGCTTGTTTTTATGGTAGGTGCATGAAATCGTGAAGCTATTCAAAGAAATGAGAATCTACCATTAGACTTCCTAATGCGCGCAGACCCTGTAAGAGAGCCATGGCAACAGGAATGGCAAAAACATTCATTTGGCATTAACAATGTATGATGTAGAGTTCAAGCAGATGAGCCATGGGAATTACAGAAGCCTTGGAAACAGGCTAAAGATGTAAAGAAGTCAAGACAGGGTTGGAGGAGAAGCTGAGGAGAAAAGAAAGCAAGGCCGCTGACTCCTTTCTCCTCCCTGGCATAGAAGCCACCTGCCAATGCCTGCTGGAGAAAGGAGTTCCAGAGAAGCTCAGAGTTCTGCACCCAAGTAATGAAGTAGAAAAATTAAATTGACCTTGAAGTTTATAAGACATAAGCAGAAAAGGAATGAGAAGAAAAATCATGGGTTTAAGTAGCAGGGTTATTAAAATCCAATGATTTTCCTTGGCATCATCAATCCGGCATTTTCTTGTACAAATCAGTGCGTTCCAGACAGACTCTGTAAAGGCAGCTGTCTGGTGGCTGGATACATGGCTGGAACCAAGACAGGGCAGAAAGAACAAGCCGCCTGCACAGACAGCCATTTTTTCCTCAGGTCAGAGCTACCTGTAACCTGGCACAATGCCTGACTGCCTGAAGAGAATGTCCGATCGGAGGGGTTGGCTGGGGCTGAAAGTTGAGGGGGATCAACTTTCAATTTATACAAATGGCCTCGTGAGAAAAAATGTAAACAAAAGCCAATTACAATGGACAATGCCCACCACCAGCGCCTAAACATGTAAATCTCAGAGAGGAGCTGTCTACAGCTAGAGCAGTCAGGAGCTCTATGTAGCTGTTTAGTCTTCTTCCCTTGTCCTGTGGTGGTTGTCTGCGGTCTATCGTGGTCCTCATACGGCCCGGATGTGGCAGAGTTGATAAGGGCAACACTGTTCCTACCTTCAGCATTGCACTATCACAGGGAATTTTAATTTGAAACTTTGATAAAGCCAGAGACTCTTGTTAACTAGTACTGTTTTGCAACATGTGTATTATATACTCTAAGGGTTTTAACAGCTTAAAGCCGCCCTTTCTTGTTGCAAGTCAGCATACAAAGATGAGAGTAGTAGATTGTTAACTCTGTGAAAGGCGTACCATTAGCAACTGAGAATGGGAACAATGTGTGAATAAATATGATTTATGTAGAATGCTCGGGCTGTGTGCTGTCCTGTGACGGCATGAATGGATTCTGTAGTGAAAACAGCTGAGAGAAAAGAAGCCTGCTGGAGATTTGCAGGGCTTGCGCCCCACAGTCAAATTCCATTCAGAAGAAAGAATAAGAATGAACGAGTGTAGAATAGCTGTCTGCTGAGATGTTCTACCAGCACCTGACTGAGACAGATAACTGAAGTTGGGCACGCCTATGGAAGGGTTAGGGGAAAGACTGAAGGAATTGAAGGGGATGGCAACTTGATAGGAAGAAAAACAATATCAACTAACCTGGACGCGCACCCCCACCCCCAGAACTCTCAGAGACTAAGCCACCAACCAAAGAGCAGACATGGGCTGGTCTGTGACCCCTGGCACATATGTAGCAGAGGACTGCCTTGTCTGCCCTCAGTGGGAGAGGCTGTATCCTGTAGAGACTCGATGTCCCAGGGAAAGGGGATGCAAGGATAAAGTGGGGTAGGTCGGTGCATGAGGGGGGTGGTTGGGCGGTTGGGTTGGGGAGCACCCTCTCAGAGGCAAAGAGGGGGGGTGAATGGGGAGAAGAACTTGAAGAACTCTGGGAGGAGGGACCAGGAAGGGGGCAACATTTGGAATGTATATAAAGAAAATAATTCAGCCGGGCGGTGGTGGCGCACGCCTTTAATCCCA
>NW_022196895.1:51195903-51271657 GCF_008632895.1 Mastomys coucha
AAAGAAAATAATTCAATAATAATAATAGTAGTAGTAGTAGTAGTAGTAGTAGTAGTAGTAGTAGTAGTAGTAGTAGTAGAATTAGAAGTGCCAGGCCCCACCCTACCAGTAATGTTTTTACTAACTTCAAAAGAAATAAACAACCAACAATCAGCAAAGGCTCAGGTAGAGGACTGGCTAATTTCCCCTTGCTCTGCCCACTGATGGGATTCACCAGGAAATCGTCAGAGTGCCTATCTCTGCTCCTCGCTGTCTCTGGATACAACTGAACTATGATATTGCTGAATCTCATGATTTTTAAAACTGTTTTATGGCTTCTTGTAGTGATGCAGGTGTATGGAGAGGACTCCTGCGCCAATCTCCTGATCCTTCTCAGGCATACATGTGCAGCTTGAGACAAGACACTTAGCCTTTCTGAGCTTTCATTTTTTCATAGAGAAGTTGGGTAATAATGATCATAGTAGATAATACCTAAATCAATAAATTGATAAGACTCAAAATAGCCAGTGTGATACCTTTTAGCCCAGTAAGTGTTATCAATACTGTTAAAAATAGATGTTTTTACTATTGTCATCATTTTAGTTTTCCTCCAGTCCTTTATACCAAGTCAACAGCAATTTTGTATAAATCACATGATACCTCAGCTCTACTTTTTGCATGAAGGAAGTCACTTAACAGACCGAAGACGGGAAAAGGTGGATATTTTAAAATTAACCCTGAAATTTAAATGAGCTGACCCTGCATCATGATGTTCTCAACCATGGGAAATCCAATGCACCTATCTAGAGCACAAACAATATGGCCACCACCCTGTAGGGCAGGGAGAGGAAGTGGGCCTGAGCTCTTCTGCAAGCGTGGGGCTCTTCGTGTTGAACAATGCTTTGAGGAACTGAGAGAGAGGCTCCAGGAGAAAAGGCAGAGGGGCCTATTACCTCAGGTGCACTTTGTTTTCTGGATGGTTCTTGGACATGATTTTCATGTCTCCTGTGACAAACATATACAATCAATTGATAAGACAGGTTTATTCTTGCTGGAGGTCAGATCATAGATATACAACTCAATCTGGTCGGTGTACCCTGAATCTGGGTATGGCCTTCTGCCTCACTTTCATGCCTTCCCAGATATAATTTCTAGTATGGGCCAGACACTTGTGTTTAAATTGGTCAGTCCTGAGAAAGTTCTGGGAAAGGGCTCCTTTGTTAATATTTAGTATGGACTTGCTGACAATGTCTATTTACATGTTTTTCTGACCCTGTATTTCTGAACTCAAACGACCTTCCTTGGACCACAGCTTTCTTCATTATGTTAGTGTATGAATGTACACTACCGCTGAAGTAAGCTTGTTTCCAGCATCAGACCGTGGTCAGCCCCATTCCTTCAGGTGCTCAGATCCCAGGTCTCCCAGACACAGATGTGAATCAGTTGCCTGAAAAGTCAACACTAGCTTTGCTTCCCATAGGATTCAGCTCTTTTGAAGACTCCCTTCTATCTCCGTATTCGCCTTTCTGTCTCCCATCTCTTCCAAGCTACAAGGGAGGGATTTGAAACTGCCGCACAGCTTGGGAAGAGCTCAGTGACATGGGAAGGATAATATAAACAGGACCCATGAGGAAGGAACCAGGATCCTCTACACTGGGAAGCAGTCATTTTCTCTGCATTGGACTTCTCTGCTCTTGTGGCTTAAGAATCAATACCAAGGACAAGAGACCAGTGAAATCTTCTCTCCTTTGAAGAGACAAGAAAGGATCCCGGTTCCTGAAAATTGAGAGTTCAGTTGCTGAGAGGTGGCAAGTACCCTTCAGAATTGTCGGGGACACCCTGGAATGAAGTGTTCCAGAATTCCACATCCTTTCTTACACTCAGAGTACTGGAAAATGCTGAGGTTTCTCACTGTTTGATGTACTGAATGCCATTTAATTAACATTCTGGAAAATCACATTTGACTGGTATCTTGCTCATTTAATTTTAATATTTCTACTGAATTGACAACACAATGTTATTAATAATGTCTGTCATGTAAGGCCTACAATCAGCAAATAACCCAGACGGGTGGAATAAAATATACATTATTGTTTCTTTGTTCGCACCATATTGTTGATCTCAATTTCACGTTCATTTACAATTTTTTTTTAAAAAAGTATATTTAAAAAAGAAAGTTGTGTAAAATAGATTTATGAACTGATGCACTGCCCTATATTTATAAAAAATATTTCAAAGAGAATTTTCGGGTATTATTTAATACAAGTAAAATAAGTTTATGATTATCTCAATAGGGACAGATCAATATGCTTCAAGAAGTTACATTTTGTTAAGAGCACAGTATTCCCTTCACTGCACTATAGCTGGCTTTTTACTGCAGTATCAAGGTGCTGAAGAACTTTGTATTCTAGTGGCTTTCAACATTTCAGCATTTGGTGATAAGAAGTGGGTGGCAGATCATCTATTTAATTCCCCTGTTTTCATCTTGCAGGACCTTGAAGGAACTTCTGCTGAATCTGATAAGCTTTTCTCAGTAGATTTTAAAGTCACTTCAAATGCAGATTTATCTCATCATCTATGAATATGATCATGTGGTCAGGACAGGATACAGTAGTTTGTGGAGCTCAGTGCAAACTTAAATGTGGAGTCCTATGTTTAGAATTACTATAGACTTGAAGATGGGGCAGGCAGAGCCAAGCAGAAGGCCCTTCTGAAGACATGGCTCTATGTCATTGCACAGGTCACATGCCATTTAAGCCTTCCCTGTGTCAATATGGAGACCAGAACTACCTCCAAAACCGTCAGTGGTGTTCTTGGGGGTATTCACCTTTCCGCAATGACACTACATTCTCACTCATGCTTATATTTATATTTGGGTTGGGTAAAGATTTCTAAGGCTGTTAACATTACATTGTAAAGTAGGCAATAGTTTTAGCATGTATATGTTATATACAAACATACTATCTCTATTTCTATCTCTATCTGTATGTATGCATGTATGTGTGTGTGTATATATATATATATATATATATATATATATATATCTTAGTTATGGGGGTAGTTGTACATGTGTATATAGGTCAGAGGTCAATGTTAGGTGTCTTCCTAGGTCATTTTGCACCTTATTTATTTATTTATTTATTTATTTATTTATTTATTTATTTTGAGACAAGAACTTTCACTGAACCGGAAACTCAATGATTGGCTAGACTGATTGGCCATCAGGCCTCCAGGGATCCCTTCTGCTTGCCTCAATAAGATTTATTGCATCTGTCCTGGGCATGTGAACTTACATGCTCATCCATGTGCAGAAAGTACTCTGTCCATGAAGCTATCTCTCTAGCCGCCCCCCCAATTTTAATTATCTTAAATTCCTCCCAACTTCAGCCTGGAAGTCTCCATATCATAAACCTGGCAGGTAAATGGCAATAACTAGAAAAGATCATATTGAGCAAGGTGACCCAGACTCAGAAAAACAAACACACCACATATTCCTTCTCATTGGCGGTTCCTAGCTCCAGATATTAAGATGTGTGTACATATCCTAGAGTATCTGAAAATACCTGGAAAGAAAAAGGGACCATTTCTAGAGAAGAGAATAGCAAGGTATATGTGACCTGATCAGGAAAATGTGACAAGGAGGGAAGGTACGACTTAGAGCTGGGGAAGGAGATAAGTACAGAAGAAAGAGAGAGGGAAATAAAATAACAGTAAGGGTATTTAAATTCAGACTATTAACTAGTAATATAAAATACCTATAATATACATAAGCCTATATAGATATAGATGCATACATATATAGATATATAGTTTATATAAACTTTAGATAAACTTTTCTCATTTGAACTGACAATGCTTCTTCCAAGAGCCAAAGACTACCTAACAAAAATTCCCAACACCAGGGACAGGAAGTCTTCTTTTGAGTTGTTAGTCATGGATTTCCAACCCCCACCCCCCAAAGATACAGGCTATTACTATTGTCCTGTCTTCTGAAATTTTCCTGAGCCTTAGGTGCAGGAGTAGTTCCGTAACCAGAGTAGCAGGTAGGTAACTACCTGTTACTGTGAGATTATCCTGCGGTGTCAGAAGAAGATGCCTACTTGAACATGAGGTGAACAAAAACAATAGTGACAAGCATGCAAAAGTGGACAGGGAAAGGCTACGAGCCCTCAACTCTACCCAAAATATCATAGGCAACTAAGGAATGCCTAGAGTGAGAGAAATAGTCCTCTATATGGAAAAGCATGCTGATTGGCTATCTAATACCAAATGGTCAGCCCTTAAAACACACACACACACATATATATATATGTATATCTATATGTATATATAGATATATGTATATATATATATATAACATTATATAGGTTTAGCAGGTTATAATTAAGAATAAATATATATATATGCAGATATGTATAATCAGGTAACAATAATTAATGAAAAAGAGTCCATGAATTTGAAAGAGAGAAGGGGGTATTTGAGAAAAGATAGGAAAAGGAAGAGAGAAATTATGTAATAATAGTCTCAAAATAAGCCACCCCCTGATCTAATCTAGGGCCTTTCTGGCTGCCCCCTGTCTCTCTGTTTTGGTAGGAGGTTCCCATGCTGTCCAGTCTAATTTTAAACTCATGGTTGTCCAGAATCAGCCTCCTGAGTGTTGGGATTGCAGGTATACAGCATAGTTTCCTATCTGAGCATTGCTTTATACCATAGCGTGCACTCATATTCCTGGAAAGTGATCAGTATTTGAAATACAAGCAAACTCGAGCTTAGGATGGGGCTCAGTTATAGAAGTACTTGCCTGGGTTGCTTAAGCCCCGGGTTGGATCTCTTGTGCCACAAAAATAAAAATACCAACAATAAAAGAGCAACATGAAAGGGAAGATGTTTAGCTTCTGAAATGGAAGCTCACTGCCTGACTGGATATTTAGAATTCCCACTATTATAGTACCAACTATCAGTTATGGCAAACCTCAGTTCATAGACTAGGACAAGATTATGGCAGAGGCAAACTCTTAAATCCATAGGACTAATTGCTGTTTCATTCTGTTTTCAGACTTTTGGGAATATGGTATCTTTCATACTTTCTGGCAATTAAGAAGTTAATGGAACAATGTTTCAGCAAAGCATATCAGCAGTGGGTTTTCCTCAACTTCAGATAAATGCAGAGGTTCTAATGTGAAACCTTGATATATCAGATCCAGGAGAGGGAAGGATCCAGAGATCTTGTATAACTCAATCAGAGCATCTCAGCCTGGACACACCCACTGGCCCACATTCAACCAATGTCAACTGGAATATATACGTACTGCATTATGATGAAGATTGGAGTGGTCAATAAGGCATCCAACACTACTCTGCCTGACTACTCCATATATTTGAAAAATAATATATTGCTGACATGCAGGGGCCTTAGTAGAAGTTAAGAGCAAAAATATGAATATACATTTTAAATAGTGGTCCTCTTGAAGGTAGAGGATCTATATGAGGAAATATAATAGATGGTATGAAGGAGAATGTTCTTATTGTATTTACATACCATTACAATTTCCCTATTGATACCAAGTCCAAGCAAAGGAGATGTACAGTCTGCTTGCCTTCTTGTTCCTAAGTTGGGTAGACAGTATCAGGGTCTAGACAGATGACCATGTGGACATAACCAAGATGGGACTGTCACAGACATACTTTGTAGGGGTCATGAAAAGAAGCATAAACAAAAATTGATACACACCACTAGCAAGCGTTGGTGGGACTGTACTGTACTTGGGGTCCTAACTTATCCCAACGGCAGAATATGTTTGGAAAATTCTGGAACTAGCTGTGCAAGAATGGGTAAATGAGAGAAGATTAGGAGATGGTGCCCTTAATCCTTCTACCTTCCTTAAAAAAGTAAATAAATAAAAAATAAACTACACACACCTTTTAACCAGCGTTGTGCAATGACTTCAGCAGGAAAAGCAATAGTGAACAGAGTCAACCTCAAAGAAAGACATACTGGAAACACTTCCCTTGGCATGTGTAGTTCAAATGATGGTGTGGATTGTATTTGAGAATGAACTGGACCCTTCTACATTTCTTCCTGTTGAATGCTCGGTGAGATGAGGTAAAGTATTGAAATGTTAAATTCTTCTAGGGAAAATGAATCACGTATGTCTTCCTCACAGATCTGACTATTATTGAGTTAAATTTGGCAAGTATGAGGCATATTATTGAGAGAAAAAAAATAGGTGAAAAAAAAACTCTATTATCTTGTAAAGTTCCACCCAGTTTGAGACAGTTCCTCACTGGGAAGTGTGGCAGCGATGGAGCTGTGCAGATTGTTATGACAACCGAGCTTTCTTTAGAGGAACCACTTTCTTTTCCTTGATTAATTAATTAATTAATTTGGCTTCTTGACACAGGGTCTCATGTGGACCAGGCTGGCCTGGTTCTCACTGAGTAGCTGAGGCTGGCTTAGGATTTCCACCCTCCTGCTTCCATCTCTTAGGAGTTTAGAGGGTTATGGCTATGGCCACCACAGTCAACCTGCCCCATTTTTATTTTTTTTGACCAAGCATAACTTTCCTTTCTGTTACTATTTTGAAATCTAACACACAGGATAGAAAAGTGTGCAAAACAGTGTCAGGCTTTTCATGATTTTTTCCCCCAAGCAGTGTCTCAGAAAATCGAAGCCTGCCAAGAACAATGTCAGAAACATCACTTGGCTCTCGTGATAATAGCATACCCAGAAGGCACTTTGTCTGACAATAGCGATGCCAAAAAAGAAATCGCACTGCCTGTGGAGACTTTGAGTAGTTCACAAAGGTGGTCCATAACCAACAATAATGGCAGCATTGAGCAGAGCAAATAGAACTTTTAACACTGTGGGAGCTTCCAGAGGCTTCTGAGCCATTTTGGCCCAGCTGGGTCACTCCAGGAAAGATACAAGTCTCACACATGAGAACAATGGGACTTCAACTGTGCCAGCACCAACAGCAATGTGGCACTTCCCTGTTTATATCAACCTTTGAATTTCATTTTGGTTAATCATTGGAACCAATTCTATCAGGAAGAACCTGTGTGGAAAATGGGAAAAGATAAGTCACTGGAAGGAATAGCAGCCAGCCCTCGCCTTGTAGAATTCTTGCATTTGTTCTAATTGTTTAGCTTATTTTTAATGAGTATTGTGAGAGGGTACCAGAGTGGCCAAGTACATGTTTAGGCTGCAAGAAGATAGCCTAACCATGAATATCTCAGACCTGAGCTAGAGAATGAGGACAGAATGTCCCCAAGGACCAGAACATCTATGTCCTGGGTACTTGCTACTTCGTGTACTCATTCTTGTCAGCTGGCTGGGAGAAGTGTCATTAGTCAATGCTGAGCATAATTGTGTGTGTGTGTGTGTGTGTGTGTGTGTGTGTGTGTGTGTTTGTCTCTGTGTGTTTTCTGCTTTCAAGAGGAATGCTGATTCTCAGGGTGTTTTATTTTCCTTTATCTTTGAAATCTCCCAGGGAGGAAGTTACAAGGCTCAGAGTAGACTTCACAACCCCGTCTCCCCAGAAGTATGAAGAACTGCATGAGTTATATTTGCCTCCACATGGAAAGAATCCACCTCTAAGACATCTGTACTTCTGATTGTGCTCTAGGGGATGTGGGTAAGGACTCTCAGGTCTTATGTTCTTGAAGTAAATAACTAAGTAGAGCACCACAGTTTAAGCAAGAAAAGTAATTCATGCCCTTAAAGAGGGATCAGAATGGACCATCCTAAATAGGGAATCCCCCCCATTCCCTGTGGGTTCTGCATTATGGATTTTAAGGAAAATTTTGAGCATTAATAAGTTGAATAGCATATTCACAAGACAGAGTGTTCCTTTTTCCCCACCTCAAATCATGCATAGTTGAGTGAAGAAGGTGACCATTAATACACATGTGAGGACATCCCCTAGTGTCTTAGGATCTGACAAGAGTGGGCATGATCTAATTGCAATTGTGCCTTTGAGGATGTTTAACTGAAAAGGATATTTCTGAGTGGCAGGAGACAGCTCCCAAGGACTAGCTACAACTTCCCTTGGTCACTGCATATATAACTCCTTGCCAACCTAGTATCGATTGTGCAACTTTACCTACCAAAAAAGGTTGGAAGCTCATTCCGGTCAGGGACACTTTGTCAGTCAGGATCTTTATAGGCATCACACATTAACTAGGAGAGTTCAAGGATGTTTTAATAGAGGAAGTTTAGAAAGGTGTGAATAGAAGGCTGTGAAGGCAAAGGGGACACATGCTGCTGCTGGATACAAGCAGAGGGTTGTTGCCAGCCGGATCCAGAGAAAGCTAGAGAGAGACCTGAGCAAGCTAGTGACCTTTCTCAGGAGAAATGATGGACAGGCTGCTTGAGGGAAGTTTTTGGTACTTTCTTCTTTTTTTTTTTTCCTTTTTCCTCCTTGCTGTCCTATCAAAGGATTTGATGGATCTGTCTAGAGGGCTGAGGATCCTGGAGAGCCTCCTGGAGCTGAGGACAGAGCTTAGAAGGGCTGAGGTTAGGTCTGGGAAATGTGCCCTTAGGGTCTCCAGCACAAACACAGTGTCCTCTTTCTTAGATCCACAGCACCTGGCTCATTAGGCCTCCGTAAGCAGTTCTTGGATGAGGAGTGTCCTCTGACATCTCCATAGCCTTTCCCTCCCAGCATAGTAGCCGTACCCCTACCTATTCCCTGTCCTCTGAGAGGAACAGTCTATACTTACTTGAGGCAACCCGAAAGAACCTCACTGCAGGAATGATTTTAAAGCATAATCTAACCCAGAGAAATAACAAACCTCTAAAGAACTCAAAAGGCCTACATAAATCCACCGGCATAATTGCCAGTCCGTGGTCAGATCTTCAATTTTATGAACCAACTCCAGCATCCCAGCGTTTACATCCTTCCTTGATGCACCTTCAGGATGGAATTTACTTCTCTAATAACATGCTTCTCTCTACACCAGCCAGGTCCCTGAATGACCATCAAACAGAGGCAATATGAACATCTGGGAGTATCTGAATGTAGTAAACACAGAGGTGCCTGACAAGATGGGAAGTGTTTAACAGGTTGATTTAACTTACTTCCCTGAGTTCAGTGAGGCTCTGTGCTCCCTGAGATGTGACTGCCTGGGAGGAAAGCTTAAGGAGCTCCCCATTCTCTCTCTGGTGCAGGTGTCTCCCCACCAAAAGATACAGTGCTTTGCTAGGTGTTAATCATGGTGTCAACTCGAGGCCTGTGATTTATAGGCCATGCTCAGAATCCTTTACGTGATTCAGTTCCAGTAAGTTTGTGTGGTTAGCCTCTGAATGCACTTGCTTAAGCTAATTAAAAAAAAATAAGCCAAAGGAATTCATTTCTTACACAAAAATGAGATCTGATGTGCACACGGAGCATTGCACCTTCCCATGATCCCATTTTGCTCTTGACTGCTCACATGACAGCTTGAGAAGTCTCACTTAAAGCAAATGCTTAGACTTCTAGAGAGATAGGATGGGTTTATCTTCCCTACCTCACCCCCCAACTTCCTTACTTTCTGGGTATACAACAACAGTGACAAAGTATTAATGAGAGAAGTATTTTTGTGTTTCTTTTGCTACATCATCCACCAGCATTCTAAGGGGTGTGATTAAAAAGTCTTAAGTGACATAAGCAGCATCCTCCAGGGACCCAAACCCATACCTGGTCTAAGGGATTAACACGGAAGTCTACCAAGCATGGCAGGTGAGCAGTGCTAACTTCTGGTTATGAAATCTGCATTCCTTCTTTCCTAGTCTGTGTAATGCTTGTGTTCTGGGTATGTATATATGCTGTAGGCTGATAAAACTCAAAAGTCAGGCCTAGTAAGAAGAAGAAAAGTGCTGGCCTTATGACATAAGTAGACAGACAGCTCCATTAAATAAACATGGAAGCCACCCACTTATGAACCAGCATTCCTTATACTTGTTGACATCTGGGCTTCCAAAGTTTAGGGTGTGGTCACTTCCTACCACCTGGAACCCATGTCAACTATTTTGCAAACAAGTTCTTCAGACACAGGACAAATGGGCCAGTGAAAAACAATCACTTCTCTGACTTCACCTGAATAATATTGACTGATAGTCAATGGGAGATGAATGTACCTGTTCTGCCATAGTATTTGATAAAACCCTTGAGAAACTTAAGTACTGTTGGGGTTAGAAACCTTCTAGGAGGTGTATCCAAGAATTAATACCCCAAGATTCCTAGGAATGGAAGATACAGAGCCATCTCCTGTAACCAGGCAAGACTTTCAGTAGAGGGATTTGGACACAAATCCAGCCACAGAACTTTTGACCTATAACTTGTTTTACAAAAGATATGCAGGGTAAAGATAGAACAGAAATTGTAGAAGTGGCAAACCAATGACTGGTCCAGCTTGAGACTGATGTCATGAAAGGGAGCCTACTCCTCACACTACCTGGAGTGCCAGGGCCCAGAAGCTGGATAGCTCAGAGACCTAGGGTAGAAAACGATTCCTAATAATATTCTGCTATACTCACAGATTGGTGGCTAGCCCAGAAAGGCTTCATCCAGCAGCTGATGGAAACAGATACAACGACCTACAGCCAAACATTAGATAGAGCTTGGAGAAGACTGGGGGGAAGGATTGTAGGAGCCTAAGGGGTCAAGGACACTATAAGAAAATCTGCAGTGTCAACTAACCTGGGCTCAAAAGGGGCTCACAAAGACTAAGCCACCAACCGGGGAGCCTGCATCAGACTGACCTAGGCCCTTTGCATACATGTTATGATTTTTTAACTTGGTCTTCTTGTAGGGCTCCTAACAGTGAGATCAGGGGTTGTCTATGACTCTTTTGTCTGATTTTGGGATCCTTTCCACCTACTGGGTTGTCTCGTCCTGAATCTATACAAGGAGAGGTACCTAAGTCTTCATTCAAATTGATATGCCATGGTTGGTTGATATCCATAGGAAGCCAGCCCTTTTCTGGAGAGAAATAGAAGAGGAGTGGAGGGGAAAGGGGCAGAGGGGAGGTGGGAGGAGGGGCTGGGAGAAGAGGGAGGAAAGAGAAACTGTAGTCAGGATGTAAAAGGAACAAAGAAAGAAAGAAAGAAAGAAAGAAAGAAAGAAAGAAAGAAAGAAAGAAAGAAAGAAAGAAAGAAAGAAAGAAAGAAAGAAAGGGAGAGAAAGAGGGAGGGGAGGGAGGGAGGGAGTGAGTGAGTGAGGGAGGAAGGAAGGAAGGAAGGAAGGAAGGAAGAAAATATGTATGTGTACATACACACACACACACACACACACACACACACACACACACACACACACACGTATACATATATATCCCAAAAGTCATCCCTTGATCTTGGATGTCTGATTTGCTTTTTGTTCCTCCTTAGATAATACATATTGGGGATCCAGAAAATTTCATTCTTATCTTTCTATGAAACTGCTAATGAATTGCTGATGATGCTTGCCTCTCCCCCAAGACCTCTTCAACAAGTTATCTGGCTCCTTACTCCTCCTTTGGCTGGCTGAATTGTTTTTCTGCGCTAAAGGATCGCTTGTTAAATGGAACTGGCTTTCTGCATGCATCCGGATCTTCCTGATTCTAGCCGCACTGCTACCTGGCTTGAATTCACTAAACATCTGACTTACGGTAGACTTCGTGTTTTGGGGTCTTCTCTGAGTTAATTACTTGGCTCCTGACACTCTAATTCCTCTTCAGAGCTCCTGTAAAGGCTGCGGACTTGCTCTCAACAAGCTCCAGGAGTCATTATGCCAGGTAATCCAGCTCTGGTCCTGACTATGACTCTCCCAAAACTGCATGAGACCTTCCCGCTGCCTTAACCTGTACTTGGTTTGGAGTTGTCCTTGTTCTTGGAGCTCTCTGTGGAATGGAAGCCAGTTTTGCTAGCACAGGTCAGTCATCCTTGTATCCAGAAGCCTGAGGCAGGAGTTTTCCAGGAGTTTGAAAGCCGTGGACTACATAGAGAACACCAAAACAACCCGGGCTACAGCTTGATCCCCTTTCTTGAAAATTGAACAAATAAAAAAATGCCAACAATAGGAAACAAACAATTAAGAAACAATGCAGGCCACTGCTTATCAAGTAAGCTGTATTTCTTTCTGGTTGCCACCAGAACTTAGAGAACAGTATCATATTATACAACATGGATATGCAGGGAATGTGTAAGTAATGATCATGAAGAAAAGACCTTCAGTCCTTATGGCACTTTATCTATCTGCTGGCAGCACAGTGGGTTTTGTTTTCATTGATGCCCATTGTTAAAGGGATGCATGGAAGTTCTGGTATCATTGTGAACCCAAAAAGGGCCTGTGAATGCCAGGCAGCCTGAGTTTACATCACAGCTGTCTATAGGATCATCTGGAGAGCTTGCTTCCAGACCTAGGAATTGATAAGAAGTAGCTACCTATCCTGATGTGGATGGGAAGATGACCCCCCTGAGGTCTATAGAGGTGGAGTTGTGAGCATTGCTCAAAACAAAACAAACAAACCTGAGGCAAAGAGCCATAGACAGTGCTGCTTATATCCACTTCCATCACACGATATAGCAAATCAGTCAGCATGACCGTAAGTCATCAGCTTCAAATAAAAACACAACTAAACCTAGATGATTTCCATCTAGAAAACATATCTAGGAGACAGGCCTTCCTATTGTTTTATGGAAGGGAAACTCCATTGCTTTCTTGATTCCCTTTTAATGGAGGCAGTGATAAAACTAAAACAGAAATGAAAGGTGATAAATGGCCTGTAGGTACCATATTCAATGATAAAAACAAGACATAAAGAGAAATATTAATCAATGCTCTGAGCTTCGTTCAGGCACTAAACTGAGGAATGTAATACATCCTGCAGCTTAATTATTATTTTTATGAACATAGTGGCCCAATGTACCCCAGGCAATTGCATCCATAAAGTCTCTTGCTAGAGTAGGTTCTGCACAGGCCTGTGCGACTTTTTTTTTTGCCGGGCAAACAGCTCTGTGTTTATGTTAGATAAAGCTAATCTTTTGAGCTGTGTGTTTTGGATCTTCTCTGTTTTTTAACGCACAGTCGAGGACACCTGCATTCAATTCCAACTTGGACCTTCGTTCTATTCTGGAGACAGGCCTGCTCATCCCCAAACAGAACTCAATGGGACGTAGCCACATGATGCTGCATACAATCAAGCTGGCAACAAGATTAAACTGACTGCAGCAAATGTTATCATCAGAAATGCCACAACTGAACAAAAGTTAAAAAAAAAAAAATCCCACCTGGCTAAGAGAAGTGGATTATAAAGGTAATCTTTCTACAGAAAATTAGCATCTGATAAAGACACATAAAAATGTAGATAAGCCTTCTCTCTTCTAGGGGCTGGAGAGATGGCTCAGCAGGTCAACTGCTTGCTGTACAAGCTTGACAATCTGAGCTGGGATGCCCAGCGCCCATGAAAAAGCTGGATGTGGTAGGATCCCTGTTACTACAGTGTCGTATGTACAACAGACAGGTGTCTGGGGCCTCCCTGGACAGTCTAGCTGAAACAGCTAACAAGTTCCTGATTCAGTGGGAGATCATGTCTCAAAATAAAATCCTCAGAGGGACAGAGCAGTGGTTCTCAACCTTCTTATTGCTGTGATCCTTTATACAGTTCCTCAGTTTGTGTTGGCCACCAACCACAAAATCATTTCATTGCCCCTTTATAACTATAAATGTGCTGCTGTTAACCTTGTGAAAGGGTTGTTCAACCCCCAAAGAGGTCTAGACCCATAACAACAGAGGATGACACTGGGTGTGGAGCTCTGCCCCTCCCCCACATGCCTCATACCAATGCTGCCTTAGAAAACTAACAAGCAGCCATAGCTTGTATCTGACGGGAATCACACTGAACTGGGCACCCCTGATGTGAACTGTTGTCAATAATTCCATTACGTTCTTCTTTTCCAGGGAGTCAGCTCTTTTAGCTCAGTTTTCAAGGATTCTAAAGTAAATAACTGTTCAAGATCATGCAGAACTTTAGGAGAACTGAGAAAGACTCCCAGAACTCTGACTTAAGCCTTCTCCGAGACAATCTTTCGACACATACCCAAGAGACATAAAAGCATTATTTCCCCTGAAACAGATTTCTGCTGTCATTGTCAGGTTCAAAATGCTGACTCAGCCTGGGAAGCAAGGTTGAAACATAATGTTCTCTCTCCAGTCTGCTCTGCTCCATTGTTTCTAACTTGATGGGTAGCCGCATGCATTCTGCCAGGCAGAGGATTGGGAATGTCATCCCTCCGGCTCTCCCCTCGTCTGTTTCTTCACACTGTGTAGTTTCAGAGGAGAGTTTTTAAGCAGTAATAGAAAGAGAACTACACATGACAGACTGAAAGGAAAACGAAGGTAATCTTGTATGTCAGAGCTATATCTGTGCTGTTTGCCAAGATACAGATGTGAGGTGGAAAGGTTCAGCAGTCTAGATGCTAGCAGTGAAGGACTGCTAAATCTCAGATGCTGCATCTATCCCATGCCAAGCAGCCCAGAGATGCTGACAGTGTGGTCGTTTGTACTGCATAGACAAAACAGATGGATAATTTGACAGCATCACTCATTTCTTTTTATCCAGATGTTCTACCATCCTGTTGAAAAAGCCTTTAACAGTTGACATTTGATACTAACTTCAGATCAGATGAGTTAAGTTTGCTGTTCTGTTTTGTTTTGTTTCCCTAAAAATCCTGAATTGGGAATTAGAGGACTATGGTTCAGTCAGTTCTACTATTGCTATGAAAGTACAATGGTATGATTTGATTTGGCTGGGAGTGGTAGCTTGTAATCCCAGTGCTGAAGGGATGGATACAAGGAGATGGTCAGGCATCTTACTTGAATTCTAGTACCCAATGAAAGGCTGTCTCAAAAAAACCAAAAAAGAAAAAAGAAAAAGAAAACAAACAAACAAACAAAAAAAACCCCACAAACAAAAAACCAACCAAAAGAAGTCAAAAACAAACCTAAACCAACAAAACCCCAGAATGTAATCGTCTTGAGTACTTCCTGCTGTAACTCTGAATAGGTAACTACTTGATAGCATTTACTAGCTTATTATTCGCCATCGACATGTAAGTGGAGGAAGAGATAAAGTATGCAAACATACACATCCACATATTAAATACTGTCGGTTTTAAGATGCAAATATGGATTTTATCCTGTTAATGATTTATATATTAATATTTGGAGATGACACTCAGACAAATAAGCAGGTAGGTAAAGACATTCATACTTAATCTGAAACTCCTCTGTGACACAACTTAATTTCAAGAATTCTTTTTTGGAGGTATGCAAAAGAATGCCATACTTCAGACTTATTTGACGTGTGTTATTTCTGTGGAGACAAGACCTTCACATAATTTTAAAATTCTGCAGATTTACAGCTTTAGAAGATTCCCCCTTTGTCCACAGTAACGACATACATTGCTTAGAGTTGGACTGTTAAACCTATTGTATTTTTGTGCATTTCTTCAGGGTCTCCAACTTGAAATGTTATTGTAGCAATAAATATCCCTGCTTCCAGCATCACGTACAAACCATAAGAGATTTTAACACGAAATAAATAAATGCATTGTTCTCTGAGATTAGGTCAGTGTCTTTGAAATATACTGTTAGAATGTTAATTGAGTTTGACATAAGCATGCATCATGCCACTCAATGTGCCAGCAGAGAAACTGATTTCCAATTCTAATCATCATCTGTGTGCTGACAGCACACTGAGATGGAAATGTTGAATATTTTAGTCTGTGATATTATCCTGGTTGTTTAAAGTACTGACTACGTGTTTTGAAACCAATAGACGTAATTGGTATGCATGTTGGAATTAGGCTGAGCACATCATTTATTTATAGAGTCTTTTGATGTAACTCTGTAGGGGGAAAGTTAATAAAACATGGTTCAAAGATACATTTCCACTCACCACTATATTATGACAGAAAGTACAAATTATTGTTCTGAAAACACGGATTTCTGAGGAAATGTGTTTTTTATTCCTTCGGAAGCCATTTCACTAATGCAAGAAGAAAAGAACCTGGGGGTGGGAGGGGAAGGTGAGAGGTATACAGGGGTTGTTAAGGCCTTTAAACTTTTCTGCTGCAACCTGAGGGGATTAAAATCCATGAGCTAGCACTGGCCATGGATGAGCATATCTACAGCTCCCTAGTGAGTTTGAGTTTAGCCTGAAATTCATGAGATGTCATCTCAAAGATAAATAAATATCCATGAGTCAACAATGAGTAATCAAGGACTGTGGCTGTACTTAACCCTTCCTGCTTCCTCCTGTAAAGTAGGTCACTGTGTCACAGAACTGGCTTTATCTAAGCTGAGGACTAGAGAGTTTAGGAAACAGCATGCTGCTCCTCTGAGAGGTCAGGTAGGGAGGGAAGAGAGTTTGTATGCACCCTGCTCCATTGTGAGGACACTGGCCCTGTCAGTGTCAGTCTCTCCAACGAGGGAAGGTTATTTTCTAACATTAACTAAGCATCTAATTTTGCTCAGTGAACTGCTGACTTCAGATGTGATTATTCCTCAAATGACCTTAGTATTTACATGTTGAGAATAAACAATAAACCATGGATCAGAAGAAAGAAGAAAAAAAATAGAAGTGATGGTGTGGGCAGGCATGGCAAAAGAAATGAGGATGCTCTCATGCAGTTGTCTGTGGTTTTGACTGGCCTGACTCACACATGTGTTCACAAAAAGCAGTGGCTGGGACTGCCCTGAAACTCAATAGCCAAGTTTGGACTTTTGATTTTTTTTTTTACTAGCATTTGTGTGATGTTTCCTTGGGGTTTTAATTGTTTTTGTCTTGGGTATTTGGTTTTTTCCCCCTCTGTGGCCTTATGATGTCTCCTCTCAGTTTCATGAAAGAAAGAAACTATAGTCTTGTCACTTAGACAAATTCCATAAGAAAATTTTATCAAGAAGCTATTTTTGCACAAAGTACAGTTTTTCAATCAAATTTGTCATTACAATATTTGTTAATAGTATAATTAATATAGGGGCTGCGAAGATGGCTTATTTGGTAGTGTGTTTGCCATGCAATGATGAGAATCCTAGTTGGAATTCCTATTGCCTACATTCAAAACTGGGCATGATGGTTGCAGGTCTGTATTCCTAGTGTTGAAATAGAGATAGAAAGAACTTTGGAGCTTGCTGGCCCACAAGCCTTGTAAAATCAGTGAACTCTAGGTTAGGTGAGAGAACATCTCTCTCTCTCTCAAAAAAAAAAAAGATAGAGACCCATAGAAGACACTAGGCATTAACCTTTGACCTCTACATTCACGTGCCCATAAGCATGCACAGGTGCCTGAACAAATGTACACACACACACACTCACAAACACACCATATATATAAATATTCATTGACAATTGTTACCATTCTCTATATAGAAATATATATCCCAGTTGACATAGTTTCAAAAGTGCATTTACTTACTCATTTTATCCAAAGGGTATTTTCTTAATTTTCTTTGGAAAATAAGTGCTGTTTATAGAAGGTTGGTAAGGCATGATCAGGCTGCCTTAGTTATAGTCATTCATTCTGAAGAAAGAACACACAGAAATATGAAACAAATGCATCAGTAATTTCTCTATAGGATGTTGTCAACTGCCCAGAAAGTCCAGCGCTCATGACTGATAGGTCAGTGTTTCACATACTTTATCTGGGATCCAGAATGTAAGGGATGCTTGAACGTACTCATGAGTAATGACTAAGTAATCATGAATTGTGTCCACTTATTTCGATGCATGCTTGATGTAGGTCCTTTACATTGCACATACCTGATTGTAGTGCATTTAAGAACACAATCAGAGTCTTGATCCTTGCATAATTTGTCTAATGCTACATAAAAAAAATGAAGAACTGCATTTTTGTAGAGCACAATCTCGACCACTTCTCTTTACTAAGGAAGTGGATTGACCAGGCTCATGTGGTCATTTGTGTCTTTGACAAGATGACTAAGTGATCTGTAGGTTCCAGAGAGTCATACCTACATGTCTAGCAGTTGGCTGGAGTTCTCATGAACTCAATCTGGACTCTTCTCTGTGCTCTCCTTAGCAGGTGAGCTTAAACTTCTTTCATGGCAAGCAGACTCCAAGAATACAAAAGATGGAGGAGGTGGGAAGAGAGAGAGACAGAGAGAGAGATAGGAAGAGAGAGAGAAAGAGAGAGAGAGGCTTGATCTCAAAACTATAGGGTTATCACTTTTGTCACACTGTATTGATCCAATCATGTCACCAAGCCAGCCCACATTTATTTGGGGTAAGCACCTCTGTGTCTCGGTTGGATTTGACACACAGTGTCATTGCCTTTTCGCTGGTCTCTACTCACTGGCTTATGTATGGGAACACTACAAGCTTTAGGCTTTTCACTAAAACCTACTTCTAGTAACTATTTCTACATACGAAATCCGATGTATACCCCAAAATTTGTGACAGATATACTGCCCATTTATTTGGTCTATTTGTTTCCTAACTGCTGAGCAGGCTTAGTAAGATAACTTCTTTCAACTCAAGATCATCAGACTGGTCTTATGTTTGCATTTTAATTAGTCATGAAGTAAATTGGGGGCTGTGGTCATGGGTAGTCTCGCCCTTACATCTAGATAAGTAGCTGGGTTGGTATCTATGTCTTCAGTATTTCTTCATATGCTTTCTCACCTTCTTCACATGGTAGTTGGATTTCAAAAGTACAACATTGGAAAAAAGTTTGAACAGTCAGATAAACAGACATACACAAAGAGCAAATTGATGCCTGAACCCCAGGGGGAAAAACTGTGTATGAGTAAGCAGAAGATAAATATCAGCACAGAGCAATGGGCAGGCAGCTCAGCTATGTGCTTCAAGGAGGTGGTCTGGGGAATTCAAAGCTAAATGCCCAGTTAATGAAATGATAAAAAGTATATCTTACTGTCTATGCTACTGTTCTATTGCTGTGAAGAGAAACCATGACCAAGGCATTTTTAAAAAAGAAAACATTTAATTGGGGACTTGCTTACCATTTCAGAGGGTGAACCCATTACCATTAAGGCAGGCAGGCAGGCAGGCATGGCTTACATTTGAACCAAAGCTGGAGGCAGAGAGACTTTTGGAATCTCAAAGCCTACCCTTAGTGCTACACCTTCTCCAATAAGGCTATGCCTCCAAATCCTTCTAAAAGTCTACCAACTTAGAATCAAATATTCAAATAGAACAGCCTTTGGAGCCATTCTTATCCAAAACAACACAATTAGTATCTGAATTACATTAAAAAAGATAATCGCTCAGTTATAATTAAGTTTAGACTACAGAAAGCCAAAAACAAATAAAATTTTGTTGGATTTTTTCAACTCCTTGGAAAAACTCTGTAATTTTCTCTGAAATTCTTGTAGACTTTTGGTTGTATATTACCTGTCTATGCAGATTTTTAAAAATTCATTCATGCAGTGATTGCATCATGTCTTCCATTTATAGCTGTTCAAATTCTTTATTCCTTTTCATATGTTTTCCACCATTACCGAAATAAGACTTGTATATATTTTGTGTAGATCAGAATTTTGAAAACAATTCAATTAGCATTTGTGGGCTTTAGGGTAAATACAAATACACAACTCCATAAGTTCAGACTATGTGGTCTTCTATGGAAAACATCAGAAATGTAAAGCACTGTATAATTCTAAACCAGTTTGTGCAAGCTTTTTAAAAATAAATGGTTTGGGGGATAAAAGTATGTTGTACAAAAAAAAAAAATTAAAATTTGACTGTAAAGCCAAGCACCGTGGCTTATGCCTGCAATCCTGGTTCTCAGATACTGGTGGCGTAAGGATTGACAAAGCTCAAGGCCATCCTGAGCTATATACCTGGTAGAGTGAGAGCCTGTCTCAAGAGATAAACAATAAATTAACAAATGCAGGCTATCCTCTGAGAGTCACTGCATCCTGAGCTGTTATTTCCTGGCTCACACTCTCCCATTATTATCACCACTTACTCTGGCATGTGAATTTTCATTCTGTGCACTGAACTCAAATACATTTTGCAAAAAGTCTCCAAAAGTGGATGTTTTATCACAAATAATGTAACTTTAAAAAAAACAATCTAAGACTTATTTTATAGTTTATAAATGCTACAAGATATTGTTTGAAAAATTAAGAAACTATGCAAAAAGTCCACATTAAAGTACATTTAACGAATAAATTCTAACTAGCAGACACTGTTGATTTCTTTAAAATATTAAATAAATAAATACACAAGCGGAGTTTAAGCCTAGACATTTCCTGCCTATCGAGACTAAAAATCCAGCTCAAAGTTGTCAGCTCTTTTCTGAAAATGATCAGGTGGTAATTATGTGCGGCTTCGCCACTTACTGTCTAGGTCACAACCACTCAGCTCTATAATTGTACAATGAAAAGTGTCACGGTCAGTCTGGGCACAAATGAGTACATGCTCCATTAAAAAAATACTTACAAAGCAAGAGTTTTCTCCATGAGGCATAGTTTTTCAATGCTGGCTGGTGTGGCATAGAGCTGTTGACAAGAACAGGAGACAGGAACAGATCTCCTGGAGTAGGGACACCAGTGCACCAGTCCGGAGAATATAGTTGCTGAAGGCCAAGACAGTCTTGGTCTTTGCTATTTCTTCATCTCTTCCAAGCCCCCTTTCCAGGAAGCCATCTATGAGGACTTGACTGAAATTAAAAGGAGACACCTAGACACTTCAAAGCTCTGTCACCCACACCAACAATGGCCTCATTCCTCACTTCCTGCATCAGTCCCCAAAATATTCTCCAGACTTCAGAGTACCCCATTTCCTAGAACCCATATCCTGCTATACAGGAGTTCTGCCTTCTCTTATTTCTCCTAAGATTTTACCTACAAAATAAAATTTCTGTATAAACCTCACCCTTTGGTCCATGGATTTCATTCTTCATGAGACAAGTACCCGGAAACCACTGGCTCAGGGTGGCTTTGATGACAGCCAAGTTTTCTGAGAAAACTCCATCATTCTCAAGAATACCCCACCAACTCTGAATCGATGTCTTGAGACATACTTAAAATTTACTTAATATATAGTCTTCTCTGTGAATTCTCCCACTTATCTGTATATAATATCATTTATCAAGTAAAAGTCTGTCTTTGAATCTGACTTTAAAACACGAGTTTGGCTGGGTTGTGTTGGTGCATGCCTTTGATCCCAATGGAGGCAAGTGGATCTCCCTGAGTTTGAGGCTAGCCTGAGCTACAAAGCAAGTTCTAGGACAGCCAAGGCTGTTACCCAGGGAAACTCTGTTTCAAAACAAACAAACAAACACCGAGGATTTTGACCAAGAGAATGGGAACCTCAGAACAAGACAATGTTCTGCGGCTTCTAAGTCCATTTGCAGCTTCTGCTTTGTACCCTCTGAGACCCTGAGTTATGCTGTTAGAAGCCACCTACAGGATTGCTGAGATGCAATGCGTCAGAACTCTCAGTGAAGCTTCCAGCTGGCTGGCAGCCATTTTGGGCATGATGGATGCTCAACTTGAACTCTTAGATGAAAGAGGTCTGAGACAGTACCATATAGAGCAGACCTGAGTCACTGAGCCTGGGCACTGGCCTTGGCAAGTCATCATGGAGGGGCTGTTTTAAGCCACAGGAGGGAGGAAGCATCATCATTGCCTGAAAATGTATACTACTATACCAAGGGAAAGAAGGTAGAAGCAGCAGGTATTGTTGAGGCCCCAAAAAGAAGAGCTGTTCCTTCTGGTAAACCATGGCTGATTTACACCTCCAGTTTTAGTTTACCCTTTAACTCCTATAGTTTCTTCTACTGCATAATTTTTGGTCAAAAGAATAGAATATGTGTTGAACCTCTAAGTCATGTCTCTGGCGGGTGAAGGCATGATATCTGGAATTGCCCAAAGCATTGTAAAGGTTACGAAGGTTATCCCTTAAGGGATAATTCAAATGGATTGTTCAATCACCAGGGCAGGAAAAGCCCCTTCAAAAACTACAATTTCAAGAAGTGTGACACTCCTTCCATGTTGAGCTGGCCTTACTTTCTGATCCCCCAACACCAATCTCAGAAAGCATAACGTTCTATCTCTGTCTCTCCAATGGCTACTGTGATTTCTAACCTTGCCATCCTTGTTCTGTTCTTCCTTCTCAAATGCCAACAAAATTGTCTCTGTCTTTCCCATTGTTGTCATTTTTTAACTCTATAAGATTAATAACCCAAAAGGGACACAGAGTTTCCCCTGGGATGGTGATACTGAGCCACTCTGGGCGTTTTCTGCCTCACAGGTATGTGCTTGTAGTATTTTACTTCTACTATCTCATTTTATCTTACCCAAACTTTGAGAAATACTATATTTATACTTTTTACAGTATAGTAGGGGCATCCCTACTATAGTAAGTACAGTATAATAAGGCTTGGGGCATCATATACAATCATAAGCAACAAGTACCAAGACTCAAACTCAATGTGTTTGATTTTAACAACCAGTGCCTAATAGCAGCTTTTACCTCAAAACCAGCCCAAGCTTAATCCAATCTTTTCTGCTGCATCTGAGTTCTGCATCTTGTGACCAAGTGACCAGACATAGCAGGTGGCCAGCACAGCCAAGGGCTCACTTTCATTCCTAGACTGTTTATAACTCAGAATCCTTATCGATAGGGGAATCACTTGGGAAAACCCTATCTTGAGCCAGCTAGGTAAGGAAAGGTTAGGGTATTTTTCAAGATGGCTCCTCTACTGAGCATGCACTTAGCAATTGCAGCCCTACATCACACATTGAACATGCACAAGGATTTGAAATGTAGATCCTGAGTACCCACATAAAGCCATTCATGATCCTATATGATGATGAACAGAACTCAGTGGCAGGGGTTGGGGGGTAGAAGATCACTGAGGCTTGTTGGCCAGTCAACTACCCTAGCCAGAAAAAAAAAAAAAAACTCAAGCCACAGCTTCTTGAGAGATCCTGTCTCAAGAGAATAAGGCAGTGAGGGTCACAAGAGAATACCTGGGTTTCACATACAGACAGGCATGTGCATATAGATGCACTAAACAAACAAATGAATCAACTTAACCAAAAGCTAAGTTTAACTACGCTCACCCCGAGCATCCATAATGCTGGTTTATGCTAAAATTCCTATTACAGCAATTTTCTTCAGTGGTGACTTAGGGCTTCAGTGTGGAATAGGATTCCAGAATGTAGGCAGACTTGGTTTTATTTGCTCCAGCTTCTGCTGCTTTGCCATGTAATGAACGCACACACCTCCATTGCTGGAGCATGCTTTTGCCAGGTTCCATCATTGTTCCAGGTCCATTCATAATTTTTATTATTACTCTCTTGCCATTATAAAGGTTAGTGTAAAATAAACATCACATGGGGCTGTGGCTTTGGCAAAAATAAACAAGCATTGATTAAATCCTGGCTATCGCAGGACACAGTAATCGCTTTTCATCGTTTTATTCTCTGCAAAGACACCAATGTGCGTAAGGACAAAAGCTATGTCCTCTTGCCTTTTGATGGTTACTTTCTCTCACACTCTTCATGTTTGGCTATTGCTCTCCCCTAGTGAGTCACTTTGCATGGGGCTCAGGCTGATGCCCAGTTTGTTGTGTCAGTACATGTTCAAATTGCCTGCTCCTATGATTTTCAGGTTTTCACTTTCTATAAAAAAGACTAGTAGAGCCAAAGTTGATTCAAAGAAGACAACTTTATTAAAAGCTTTTTGTTTGGTTGTTTGGTTGGTTGGTTTGTTGCTTTTTATTTCTGGAGTGGGATGGCCTCAGACTCCCACTTACAAGAAGTTGCTTGGGAAATGTCAGAACCAGTCCTCTGATGTCCTCTGCTTTATGGTTTGCTTATGAGAAGGGAGACATACAGTCTAATATCTTACAGATGGGGTGATTCTATTTAATTAAAATAAATCAAGCATCCATGAAACTTACAATCTCATGGTAGACACACCCACCACCCTTCTAACTGCCCCCACCATTTGAACAAAGTAAAGATGCAGGTCTTCTGTTATACCAAGATTTCCCAACACCCCCTTGAGGCTTGAGCAAAGTAGATGAATGGCTAGAGCCTATTGCTCATCAAGGGTTAGGGGAGACCTCATGCTGTTCTGTAAGCCTTGATCCTTCCCATTCTTCTGTTAAGTAGATGACATCATACAGAGTTTACACATTTCCTCCTCTGCCTGCATTGTCTGAAATGGACAAGGAAAGGCTAGTAAGGGAACTGGCAAGCTAAGGATGGCAAGGAGAACTCAGATTTCCTGTTGGGTTTATGTCCGTACTCTGTCCAGCAATAGTGCCCTCCCCCTAGAAGCATTAATGTCCTCAGGATTTCGTACCAGGCAATATAGAATAATAGACAAAGAAAAAAAATAGAGATGTCTTTTTTATTTTTTTTAAGGCAGACCATTTCCTGATTTTTTAAGCTAATAAGTTGCAAATAATCTATTTAAGACATTGCTCGTAGTAACTGCTATAAATATCAAATGTTTACCCAGTGGCAGATGCTACGCTAAGTACACACACACTTATTTCATTTAAAACACAGAAGAACCTCCTGAACTTGTTTTTCAAACTGAAGGTTCAGACCTATTTATTAAAACAGTTTAGTGGATTCCAACTGGCATTTGAAAACAGAGATGAGACTGGAAAATAGCATCATACACTCAGTAATGACAAAGACAGTTTCCGAAAATGCTTATTATCTATGTTGTATGTCCCAGAGAGATGTGTTTGTGATGTGGTGTGTGTTTGTGTGTTTGTGTGTGTGTGTGTGTGTGTGTGTGTGTGTGTGTGTGTGTGTGTGTGTGTTTGGGTACTTGGGTGTACAAACCAAGTCAATTCAAAATATATTTTTTTTGAAATAGACACAGTTAAAAACACCAAATCATTCCATATGAGCTATTACTATATTAATTTTTAGAAAACAGATCCAGCTCTGTAATTCAAGGCATTGAAAAATTGAATTTCCCAATGCACTGCTTTCCATAGACCTTTCCTGTTGACTAGGAAGCCTTTCTTACTGATCCTCGCTTCCCCTCCCCCCATGGCTTACATTCACTCAGCTTCAAAGCTGCCTAACACAGGGTAATTAAGTCTCCTGGATTAGGCCATCTGTGCCATTGAGTAAGTGAGATGCTTCAAATAAGTGAATGATGAATTCTGTTCCAGACTGTCCCATAAAATTATAATAATAATAATAATGAAGTGCTCTATAATAAAAAGAAAGTCGTTACAAATACCGTGCTATTGATTTCAAAGGGCAGTCATTTCGAAGGCGCTTTCATCTGTGTTATAAATCTCAGCAACCGGCGTCGAAAATGTCAGGATTTTAAAAGCAAACAAATAGAAAAAAAAAAAATCTCACCGTACATCTTTCATGCTGTTTTGAGTAAAAACTAAGGTAGCACAAATATTTAAACAGATGGTTCAATGATCTGCTTTTTTTCTTTACTAATCATAGTTATTAAAGCCCTCCCTTTATTTTTATTGTGTTTTAAACGGGCAGAGAGAATCTGAGGCTGATAATGACCTTTGTACATCATGCTGCAAATTGATTTTGATGACCTTCCACCCTCTCATAATTAGGCTGGCTCGGTGTGCATTCATCTCTTCCTCTTGGCTGACAAAGTGCTAGGTGCAGCTTTCCCTCCTCTGCCCCTCAGAGCTCTGTGTGCCTCCCCTCCCTTTGCTTTGGCTCCCGTTGCTGGATTCAGCTCCTACCTCCTCTATGAAAGCCATAGACTCCTGACTACAGAATGAATAGATGGATTTAGAGGCCCACAAAAAAATAAAGAATAGTTATTCTACTGATGTTTTGAATGTTCAAATATCCAAATTGTCGCGTAATTATGACCATTACAATGATGTCATTGCCAGAGTCATTTGGCAATTGTGTACATTGTGTTGAAGACTTATTACTGCATTGAATTATAACGTGGCAATTTAATGGATTCTATAAGGGTGTTTCTTTGTGGCTAATGTGAACAGATGGTGAAAGTGGAAGAGAAATAAACTCTGCCTCATTTTCTCTTACATTTTCTTTGTTATCCTCAGAAATTAAGAATGTCAGTCCAACCTACACTTGTATGCCCACGTTTGTAAATTATAATCTTTAAAAGGGCATTTTACCAGATATTTCCATGTACAGCTTTTGCTTTCTATACACTCTTTTCAACTATTTAATTGCAGTGAAACTGAAAACATATCATTTACCATTTTCACCATCTTTTAAAAGTTCCATTCAGAAGCATTAAGAATATTCAGAGCATTGGAGAGCTCTCATCACTGACCTTCTCCCAATCGGTTTCATCATCCGGGTCTTTAGACAAAATAGACAAAATAGACAACAGTCACATTTTCCAGGCCACTGGGGAAACCTTTTCCCCAGGTGAGGCTGTCTGGGTGATGCTCTTAACATGGCTGCATGGGTATTTCCCACTAAGTCAACACTTCAGCACACAGCTTACTGAGGAACTCAAGAAACCTTCCAACTGGTAAGAGTGAGGAACACTCATGGAGTGTTTGTGCTCAGCAAAGCACGAAAGCTAATACTACATTTGTTGAGGGGAAATCAGGTAAAAGATGGCTGCTAAAAACACTCCTTAATTCTTAGCCCTTCTCAAAATATTCCTTAAGGCAGAGTTAATGTTGTGATGACGACATCGTTGGCCTTTTCTACAAGTGTATAGCAGTTCCTCTATAGGGTTAACAGTTCTCTTCCTATTCTTATACTCTCACTAAGGCCATCCTCGGGCTCTGCCTGCCTAATATTATTTTCTCCCAAAGCCCTATCCTATTGGGGACTAGGGCATCAGTGTATGTTTAGGGATGAGGCCTAAGTATTACTGAAGTTTTAGAGCGGAGTCTATCCTGGTTGGTTTTTTGGCTAGCCTGAAGAAAGCTAGAGTCATCTGAGAAGAGAGATCTTAGTTGAGAAAATGTTTCCATCAAATTGGCCTGTAGGCAAGTCTATGGGGCATTGTCTTGGTTAAAGATTGATGGGAGGGCACAGCCCACAGTGTGTGGTGTTGCCCCTGGGCAGATGGTGCTAGGTTCTCTAAAGAAACAAAATGAGCAAGACCCAGGGAGCATCCAATAAGCAGTGTTCCCCCATGGCCTCTGTTGCCCTTCTTGCCTTGAATTTTCTGCTCCAACTTACTTCAAGGATGGACTGTGATTTGGAAGTGTAAGCCAAATAATCCCTTTTCTCCCCAAGTTGCTTTTGGTCATGGTTTTCTATCACAATAATAAGAAACTAAACAAAGACAGGGTCTTCTATGCTACTTGGGTTCATGTCTACGTTGACATGTTTTGTGCTGTAACACCTGGTATGGGCTGTAATCACTTTTGGAGTTTCTACAGGCCTTCCCCACTAAAGAGGTCTTATCATGTAACATGAAATATAGGAGAAGGGCCTGGGGGACCCCAAGGCTTGCTCGTAACAGATGTCTCTTTTGTCTTGATGTCCTATAGACCGTTCTTTTGGATGACGCTACCTCTGGGTCACAGGACACCTCAGAACCTTATGGAGAGGAGCAAGTTGGGGAAGGGGAAGACCAAGGCATGCTGTCAGTATACACCAACATCTTGCAAGCTATGTAGTGGAACCTTCTTTACAAGGTGCTATTCTAGCCCAGCCTTCCCTTGGTCATGCCGGCTGTCATCTTGGGCACTTCTTTCAGAGGTCGTGAGCGTGGACCACCAAGCTATTTTTTTCCCCAAATTCCTGATTCACAGAAACTCTATCAGATAATGAATGCTTTTTATAATTAAATCTCTAAATTGTGGAAATCTGCAATGTTGTAGATGATATAAGGCAATTTAAGATTTTTGCCAGTTTGTCTTCCTCCTGTACAAAAATAAGATTGAATTTCTTCTGTTCCCTCTTCTTCCTCCTTTGACACAGCAAATAAAGCAACAGCAACAAAAAACAAAGCCCAGCATCAAGAAGAGAGTATTTGGAGGCCATATATCTGTAAGGGGTTAATAAGCAAACCTTTAAAAAAAAAACCCTAAAAGAATAGTGTTCTTTTTAACAAAAACACAAAAGCAGAATAAACATACAAAAAAAAATCAAAAGTAAATGAATACAAGAAGGCAGTAGCAATGACAAACATCTAGCTTAAAAACACTTTACATATTTTTATGAAAAGATGTTTCTTTCCTTACCTTTTTCTTTTGGGTCTCACAGAGTTCAGTTTGGTCTCAAAGTTTCTGTGTCGCTGATGATGACCTTGAATCTTCTTCGTTCTTTTGCCTCTACCTGCAGAGTCTTGGGATTATAGGCATAAGTCTACTTAAATTTACACCTGTAATCTATCGTGCCTGGTTTCTCCAGTACTAGGGATGGGATCGAGTGTCTTCTGCACGAAAGGCAAGCACTCTTTTAGCTCAGCCCTATCTCCAGTTCCTAAACACACATTTCTTAAAAGACAAGAGAAAAAAAATAGCTAGTGGGTAATTTAAAAAAAAAAAATCACCTGTGAAATGCAATTAAAATCTTGATAAGACATAACCACATACCTTTCAAACAGCTTTTAGAAAAAAATATAAATGTTGGCAAATGGCTTATGAAAGAGGGAACTCTTGTACACTTTTGGTAGGATTGTAAGTTGGAATCGCTGTTATGAGGAACACCGTAGAGGCCCATCAGTTTATCCCAAGCAAGCAGCACACTGACCAAGCAGTATGTCTTTTGTGTCTTTCTCTAAAATAAATGTTTCTAAAATCTCAATCTTGGATGTGCCATTTCTTAGAGTGAAATTTCCTCCTCTGATCATAGGGTATAAAAATATCTTTATTCCTGAAGGCTCAGCTTTTGTGAATGTTTGTGGAAGAAGCAGTTTCACCTACTACAGTCATCTTTCACTGTGCACGACGCTCTGTGTCACTCTCTGTAACTATTTATATTAAAAATATTATTCATATTTATGAACTATTATATTCCTTACTTATATGATATTTTCTCACAGCTGACTAAGTGATAAGGTTTTCGTCATATTTGTATCTAGCTCAACGTTTGCTTTCTGAGACCAGGACTCACTGTATGGCTTAGGCTCGCCTCTTCCTTCAGCTTCTCCAGGGCTGACTTCAGGCATGTTCTACCATACCTGGATCAATTCTGATTCTTTACTTGGTTAGCTAAACATTATTTCACTATTTACATGTCCTATAACTTAGTTAACAAATCTTTCACCAGCTGATATTTAAATGATTGTTTTTTAAATTATATTTTTATATCATTACATTTTATTACATTTCCAAATTGTCATTACAACTATTTCAATTATTATGTGGTCTTACATATATATTTTTGGATTTTTTTGTTGTTATTTTGATTTTAATTTCTTTCTAGATTAGGAAAGGTGAAGCTTTTTCATATGATAATCAAAATGTGTTTTTCCTTATGAAATACCGTTTTGTTCACTATCAATGTTAGTGAGGCAGAGTATTGCTACTTATCTAAGGCTGACTTTGAACTCTTCGCCTTCCTTGCTGAGCCTCCCCATCACTTACATTACAAGCATGTGTCATATCATGCTTGGCTTACCATGTGTGTGTCCCTATTTTTATATGAATGTTTGCTATTAAAAATCTATTTATAAAGTCATTTCTCAAGTAAGAAATTAGGAGAGAATGGTCACTTTTTCTGTGTTCTGCCAGGTCTTTCTGTTCATAAGGTCTTCAGCTGTGCTGACATTTTTTTTTTTTTTAGTAGAGTAAACAGCCGAAGCTGTGGCTTCCCAATATTGTAGCTGCGTGGAAAGACCAATTCCATCTCCAGGTTATAAATAAATTCAAGCACATTCTCACTGAATACTTTTATGGCTTCATTGTTTACTTTAAATCTTTGATCCATCTGGAGTTTATTTTTATCTGAGTAGTGTTTGGAGATGTGGTATTACTTTTTTTTCCAAAGGACTGCATAGTTATCACAGATTTATTGAAAACTTTGTCTTTATCCCCACTGGCCTGAAGTACTCTCTTTATGGTAATGGCCATATGTATCTAAATCCATTTCTGAATTGTCCTCTCGGTGATATTTTCTGGTGTATTTCTAGGCCAGGTGAAATCCATGCGGGTGTCGGCATGCTTTCTTAGCTCCCAGAACTGATCAGTCTTCTTTCTGAGAACCTTTCTGGCTAGTCTTTATTTTCTAGGCTAATTTAGTAATGTGCTTTTATTTTGCAGACTTCAAAAAGTTTTGTTTTTATTTTTCTAGGAAATGCAGACAGCATCAAGTCTGTGTTTGTAAGAATAGGCCTTTATAATTCATTGAGGACTTTTATTTACATCTTACAACGGACTGAAAAAAATTTACCTTATAGTGATCCTTATAAAGCATGTTACTGCAGATTTTCTATTTAGAACTACTGGGATATATCTTTCCATATTTATGAGAATATCTATGCTTTAGCTGGGATTTGCATGTAGTATACATATCATGATCTAGCAAACATGTACTCTAAATTGGACAGGACTATAATATTTTTCAATTTCATTATTTTAAATGAGGCAGTAAATTATTGATAAACTAAGTGGCACTTAAGTGTATGTATTAAAATATCTTAATGATTTTATAAATTAGAAAAAGAACAATGATAGATGCTAGTACAAGACCTTACTTGTGATAGAAATATCCATTCTATCTTTATGTCATAAGTATTTCATTGCACATTTACCTGCCTTTTCTTTTCTGATAGAAAAGATTGGTGAATGCTTGATAGTCTCATTTGTATTATCGAATTGTCAAGGTGATGGAATTTTCTATCATGCATAGCCCATGATATGCTTTTGGTAAATATTCTTTGAATATAGGCACAAAGAAATAATCAAGTTCTGAAGACATAATGAACGATTAGCAAGTTCTGAGGAAATTCACCTAATTTAATAAGCTTTAATAACTCAGCACACGAATAGACAGGGCATGTCGTTCCACCATTATAAAATAAGAGACATCACCCCCACACACCAGAAAAGAGCAGTTTACAACGTATGTGACATCTTTTATCTTCTCAGAACAGCTAAGTTTTGTCCCCTGCCCCCTTCGCTCACAGTGGAATTGTAGATATCTTGTTGTACCTAGAAAGCCCAATTTATTTGTTTCAGCTAAGTGCAGATACTTCACTTATGGATACTAGCCTGTGGTTTATTTCATTTTCACCTTATTAGCCAACAGAGAATTTTCTTTTTCCAAAGAAGGTAGTGCTGACCTTTTTGTCTGCAGTGCCAAGTTCCAGCAGTTAGCAGTCGTACACACCATATCTGTCTGTTACTTTATTACATTTGCTAAGCAGACAAACGCGGCCTCACAGAGCAAAGCACTAACATGACCAATTTGAAGATTAACCCTTTGATAATCATCTGCAGCAGATTTTGGATCCTCTGTAATATTTCAAAGAATTGGCCCCCTTCCAGTTGTTGGAATTACTGGAATTTGAGTTAATTGTTGATGCATCTCAAACACACAGGGCGGGTACGGGGGAGTGGGGAGGAGGTGCGAGGGTGGGGTGGCGGGGGTAGAGTGGGGGTTGGGAATGGAACAGTGCCCGCCCCATATTTCCTTTGTTATTTATGGTCAACGCTCTTCCACACTAAACCCTTGAGCTGGCTTTTTAGAGCCCACTGTATAACAAATTCATTCACTTTCATGTCAACAAGCTTTGGCTTGATAAATTAAAACAGAAAAATGCTGGCTAAAGCACCATAGCCCTACATGATTCATTTGGCTGCGAGTTCCTGGCAGCCATCCAAGAATGACCTGCTGTCTTCCCAGGGTCCTTATCGGCTTCCCATCTGGAAAGGGCCGAACCTTACTGTACACTGGGGAGTTAAAGGCCTACACAGGCTGCATTCAAAGGCCATTAACAATCATAACTCTAAAAATCATCACTCTCTTCCAGGCAAGGTTAACAGTAGTCTGTGGATAGGATGGCTATCTTCTACTTTTTTAAAAAAAATAAATACGAAGCAAATTGCACAGGACTTCCTGCTTCCTTGAAAGGGCTGGTTTTTTAGGCATTTAGTCTCAAGATTAACCAGAGGTCCTTTGGAGGAGTCGGTTAGAGTTTGAAGAACTTCATGCATTGGTTGTCGATTTACTTTAATAATAATAATAATAATAAAAGACTCATTTATTACCCTTCCTTTCTACAGCTGGATTTTTTTTGAAAAAGTCATAGGTAGAATGATTATTCTTTTAGCAATGAATTATGATAATGCCGAAGTCACTAAGGAAAATGAAACATGGTTTGGGAAAAGGTGGCTAAAATCTGCATAAACTATTTCATTAACTCTTAAAGTTTCTGTCAATTTTCTTAACTAAAACTGCATGTGAATCAATTGTAGAATATGTTTGAAACTTTTCTAACTGAGCGCTTAATACGCAAGAAATTATTATGATAGTGATTTTTTTACTCTGAGTCTCTTATAACGTAGGTTAGCTTCAAATTCCTGTATAACTGAGGCTGGCCTTGAACTCCTGATCCCTTTAGTGGAAAAGAATATTCCCGGCGTTGTACCGAGACACGCGCAAGCAAAGCAAGAGTAGCTCTGTCAGGTAATTTGGACATGTGCTAAGGGGTACTCACAACCCAAAGTGGATGAGCAAGGACACTGGCTGGGAAGTGTACCGAGCTTCTATGCTAGGGCAGGGAGATGACCTGGCCTTAGCACACTGGTGGTGGCTTGATCTCACAATCTGAAGTGATTGGCAAGGAAGAAGGGGTATGTGGAGTCAAGTCTCAGGAATGTGTGGCATCCGGGACTTGAGCAAACAGGCCAGAATTTCACAACCTGGGGCAGCTTTAGAGAGAGCTGATTAGTTATTTTCCATAGGGGGAAAAATGTTTCTCACAGTTCTTCCTCTTTCTTAATATATTTTCAGGATCATCCCCCCCTCCTAGCCCCTTCAATTCAGCCAGCATGCACTGACTTTCTGAAGTGTGGACTAACAGTAAATTATTGTCATGATAAAGTGACTGGTTACTATTTGATAAGAGACGTCTCCAGAGCCTCTGGACAAGGACCTTCTATGCCCCAATACAAGGAATAAATCATCTCATCTATCTCTAGAATGACTTCAGGTAAATCTGTATTCCTAAGGATTGTCCCTTGGGAGAGTAATTGACCCATCCCAACTGGAATGCTAGCTACCTCTCTACGCAGGCCAGAGACTCTTTTCTCTTGAGCTAGAGTTTTCTCTTAATGGGCCTTTAGTGCTACTTTAATGCAGCCTCTGCTTCAAAGTGCTGGCATTACAGGTTTGCAGGGTCATGTTCTGCTCAGGAAGTGAATTCTAGAGCATTATAGTGTTTAGAAAATGAAAGCCATTTTACCACTAGGTATCTAAGCAAACAGTTTAGGGCTTTTAATGTTGAGAGTGAACACGGTGGCATCTCTTCTTTAGGCTCTATTCTTGATGTTAGTCCTTGAGGCTGAAAATAACCAAGAGATGAAGAAGAGGCAAAGAACGGGAGGAGGGGCGAGAGTTCTTTTTAGGACATGTGTTAAACAGTGTGATGTCTTCAAGATAGGCTGTGTGAAACAACAAACAATGGTGAAGATTCTGGCTTTAAAATACTTGCTGGTATGATGTAGACACATTCAGTTCCAACCCATAATTACCATGAAAGAAACTAAGCACAATTTTGCCGAAGAATCTAAATGAGAGACAACTCTGAAAATGGTTTCGTGGAGAAGTTTGGGAAATTACAGCAACCACATACATGCGGCTTATTTTGTGTTCCGAGGCCTTTTGCCTATCTTAATTCATTTAAGTTTCACCTGTAACTTTTAGAGGTCAGAATTATTTCCTTGTACCCCTGTCTCAGGTGAGGAAAGTAAGGGGAGTTTAATCACTTGCCCATACTTACCCAACACAAATGAGAGCTGAGGAAAACCAGTAAGCTGGCTGAACAGTACCTAGACCAGTTAACTACTGACGTACACACAAGTGCAGCTCTTTGTTTTGACTGTAGATTTATTTACATTATAAAATAAGATAGAGAAAATACTCCTTAATGATTGCCAGTCCCCCTCCCTTAAATGAAGTTGTAAAGTCTCTCTCCTGCATCCACACCTACTGCCTCCAATTCTATCCCTTGCAGATTCTCTTGAGCCAAGAACTCTGGGACAGTCTTCAGGGACACACAAGGCAAGAACAGGTTGAGTTCTTGATGTGGGAGGTGATGCAGTCTCTCCTACATCGGTGGAAATTCTGATTCACTGTGGAGGTGTTAAATTGACTGAGGATATTAGGGTCTTCCTCATCATAAATTTAATAAAGGAAAAGCTATTATCCTGGGCTGAGAAAGCATATAAAAAGAATACTGAAGGACAGAGAAACTCAATTTCCAATTGGCCAAATTCCTGTTAGGTTGGTACTTTCCTCTTTCCTATAGCAGACAACAAAATCAAGAGTGTTGGAGTGACCATTTATGGGTAACACCATTGGCCAGTCTCTACATGGAATTCGCAGGTTTGTTGCTCTATGACCTATTACCCATGACACTGCTAGCCATCTTCTGATGAGGAAGACGCCACTCAACTCCAATGGCTGTGTGTAAGGCCACATAGCAAACAGAGAGTATCATCAGAATGTCTAACACCTATCCTCCGTCTGCAGGCATTTATCCTTCGTTTTCAGAATGTATTTTTGTTATGACAGCCCAGACATGAGATGAACAAGGATGGTACCAATGAACATTCCAAACTGAACAAGGCAAAAATATGAGGCCCAATCCTAAACACACACACAAAAAAACTATGGGCAGCTGAGTAAAGCTGTGATCCAGAAAAGCAGCCTCCCCAGGACAGTACACAGTGATTGGTCTGCCATCAGCTCTGAAAACACGCCTACAAATAACATTATACGAACTCACCAGGTATATATTAGGAATATATATGTGCAAATACAAATACATATGTGTTTGCCATAACAATTAATGAGAAAAGAGGCCATGACTTTGAAGGGAAGCAGGGAGGAGTTTACCAGGAGGATTTGGAGGGATGAGGGGGAAGGGAGAAATGTAATTAAATTACACTCTCCAAAAAAAATAAAAGCAAAGCAAAATGTTTGTTGTTGTTCTGACAGAGAATAAAAACTGCAACCATACAAGAGTATGTGCTTTCTTTTTACAATGGTTTAAAGGAGTCTTTGCAGTGGGAAGTGATAGCGAAGGGGGGGGGGGAGAAAAAAATCAGATGATCTTAAAGTAGTGAGTTCTCCCTGAGTCTGTAGAGAATGCCAATGAGTCAGTGTTCAGACACAAATATACAGGTTTTGCCTTTATGTGATGTAAGCTCCTACCTTAGTGCACAGTAGTATTTTTCCCAATGGATGACAGAATGCATGTTTTAGAATTACACACAGCAAATGTCACCCTCAATAAACCACTTGTTGAATTACTTTTTTTTTTGTAGTGTACTGAAGTTTGTTAAACATAAGTGATCTTTACCCTTTGCTTGTAAGATGGTATTTTTGACAATGTTTATAAGATTCTTCCAAGCAAATCATTCTACTGGCTTGATGGGCAGAAAGCTTGCAGGTAGGGCTTTCTGCAAAGAATCAGTCCAGCTCCCTAGAGAAATTCCCTGACTGCACACAGTTGCAAACCTCTTAGGGCTACTCGACAGCCAAACATTGGAGGCAGCAATCGATCCATCAGTACTGGGAATGCAGGAGAGGACCAAGTGCTAGAGGAAGAGGAAGGCTGAAGGTCCTCCCACAGCCGGGTAGCTGTGGGAGCATTAAAGGGATTTTAAAAGGGAACCACCGAGGTTCACATTGAAAGTACAATATCCTTTCCTCATGGCTCTTCCCTCATCTGTCAGCATCAGCATCAAGTTGAGCATCAGAAGCAGCTGGCATATCCAAAGAGACTTAGTGAAGGCAAGGGGCAGGCTCATCAGGCCCATGGCATGTCTTAACTAAGAAAGTAGTGAATCTGCCCTGCCGTTACTGTGGTTTTGTTATGAAAGAACACTCATTACATGGCTTCCCTGAGGCACTTGGAGAATGGGGCCTTCAGTCATAGGAAACTTTGGTGGAAGGCAGAGAAGCATCCGAGTTCACCGACTTTAAGCATAACAGAGACATCAATGTTTATTATGTGCTGGCCAGTGAGATTTACAATTCCTAAAATATTTAGTCATCACTTTAAAGAAGCCAAGCATGTCAGAGGCTTCACGTGTTATAGCAACCAGGATCCTAGGGAAAACAGCAACAACACAACGAAAACAGATGGTAGACTGAAATTGGGTAACTGAGGGGAATTTAATAAAGAAACTATTCACAAAGGTGTGTGCGAGGTTGTTTTAGTTAAAGGAGCCATGGGAAGGGGGCGGTGTGTGTGTGTGTGTGTGTGTGTGTGTGTGTGTGTGTGTGTTAGGAATGATCCTATGCCAAGTATAGAGAGCCATGAGGGAAGAGAGCAGGTGAGCACAGAGGAAAGATACAACTCCCTAATAAGAGCAGTGGCCTTCAGTAGATTGGTGCCATTCACTTACATGAGACTCCTGAGAGAAAGGAGCAAGCAACTATTTTGACCAAACTTTGTCCTCTTCACCCCCTTCTGTTGTCTTCTACCTTCCAAGCCAGGTCAGAAGCCAGAGAGTCTGCCCCATTGATCTGATTGACACATTCAAGCCTTCTGGAGTAGAACGTAGAAGCTTAGAAAGTCTTCCGAAGAGAAATGGAAGCTGTCTCTCACTTCTTAGCACATCTCAATCATTTTAAAAAAGCTACCAACATCTATAATTTCTGAGTAAGAAAACTTGAGTTTAGAGGGTTCTGGGAACTTTTACAAGAGCATATAGGTGATAAGTACTTATTTGCTCCCCACCTCTATAAATACATTTTATGAAGTTTTTATAGGAAAGTGAGAAGGGATTACGGGGACCACAAATGTTAAGAAAGAGAAGAAGAATGCATATTAGGGTGTGCAGTGAGTGCAGGCTGAGCCTCCGGTGCTCACTAAAGCTCCTGCTCAAATTCCTCTTATCAACTGTGAGTTCCATGACCTCATCGCTATCTCTCAGAATTAGATGGATGACATAAAAAGATGGAGCAAGTCATCAGGACTACTCAGGTAGAAGCCGCAGCAGCAGCAACCTCAGGTTGATCTTAAGTCGATGCTACAGCTCATGGTCCTGAGAAATTAGAGATTATGAAGGAAGAAAAGGCAAAAGCAAGAAGTCGGGACAACATCTACCAATTCTGCCACGTACCCAAGGAAGTACCCTGAATACTTTCTCTTAATACAGCCAAGTCACTTTTTTCCTCTCCTTTGTTTTTCTTTTTGTTTTGCTATCAGGTGTTAGAATATCATCTGTGATGATGGTGGTGGGAGAAAAAGAGAAACAAACTCCATTCAGGCTGTTTTGTCATTTTAGAATGAGCCATGCTTATCCAAGAGGATTCCTGTCTAAACACAGTCCTCATATATCCCTTCAAAGTAATGCTATAGCCTGATATTTTTACCACCACCAAAAATATGGGTGACTACTTACATGATTATATTCTGGTTGCTATTTATTAGAGTCGTCTAGTGATTAAAAAGATCATAACCAATTGACATCCTAAAACACCATCACCCATCTTTAGGATACATATTGAAGTCCTGTGAAATCACTGTGGTACTCATGTAGACCACGGACACTGTCTCCTGCTGTGATACCCAGGATGGTGCACAGTACGCAATGGCGCCTCAGTAAATGATGTTTGAATGACCAGTCCAGGCTGAGGGTTTCTATAAGTTCTCTATGTAATAGGAAGCATTGGACTAGCTTTGAACTCACTGGGTGACAGATGCCTCTGATTTCCCATCATTTCTTTGGCTACAAAGGCCAGGTGAAGCTGTGATGGTCCGACTTCCTTTGAAATCTTACTGGATCTAAGTCTCACCTTTCTTCAAACTTCATGCTGACTTTGAGTTAGGTTTTCATTTGCCATTTCACAGGATTCTCTGATACTGAGTTAGACACCTTTAGAGTCTATTTCTGTTTTCATGGACCTTTCTAGATATGGGTCAGAAATACCTCCAGGATAGCTGACACCTAAATGGCATTTTCAATCAACTAAACTGTATTTTTAAACTCTCAAATGCTTTGGTCAGCTGGTCAAAATGTTTTAGTACTTATCCCTGTCATTAGTAATGATGTGAAAGCCACAGGGGTTGGCAAAGACTTCTTGAATCAAAGGCACCCAAGCAGAGGTCATTGAAGGTCATTTAACAGGAAGCCAGCTCCTTTAGCTTCCAAAGGCGACAAACATAGCTTGCTTAGAGGAAAGCACTTGTGGGTTACAATTTCTGAGGCATCTGTTCCTGTGATGTCTCTTTGGACTTGACGCAGAAGCGTTCCACATCTCCAACTTTCTCTCTTACAGCAGAGTTTGTTTGGTACTAAGCTTTTCCTTCTGCCAGCCTTCTTGCTAAGACTCAGCCCCCTTCCACACTGTGTGAGCAACTCGGTTTTCATCTTGAGTGGATTGTTTTCTCTCTCGGCAACCTCTCATCTTGAACTGACATTCCCCTCCGCTCCTTGCTCCCTGTGTCATCTATTATGCCAGCATCTGTAGCAGCTGTGGCTTTCTCTGACTGAGAAAGCTCAGTGTTTACCTTTAAAATGTCATTCTTTCACCCCTCACTACAGTCAGACTCCCCTCAGTTTGTTCCCAGTTCCCTTCATACAGAGGCCTGTCTAAACACAGCAAAGCACCTGGAGGCAGGGTGAGTTTAGTTTGCCATCCTCTGGGCTGATCTTCTCTGACAAGTGTTGCCTTGTCATTTAGATGCATTTCTGACCCAGGCAAGGCAGCTGTATTTCTGCTGGCCAAGGCATCTAAAGTGGTTGCCAGGCAAAGCAGGGTGGAGTTTAGATGATGAGGGTGAGGATCGAACACTGCAGTTTGACTTTGCTTGTATTCTCATTGTCAGGTTGAGCTTCGCCATGGCCAAAAGCAAGCTCTTTGTCCTGGCCCACAATGCACAATCTGTCACACATCTGAAGCCTTACCTTGTATAACAATGCCCCTCTCTACCACACTCCCTTCCCTTCCCTGCCTTACCTACTCATTCACCACAGGTCTTTCATTTATTAGTTTTATTGTCTGTGTTATACTAGAATGTTAAGTTTCTGAAGTCAAGGATTCTTTTGTTCATCATTTGATCCATAGGGATAAATATGGCACCAAGTAAGTAATCAATAAATATTTGTTGAGTGAATAAAATTCAATTTACTTATAGACCCCTGGTATAAGTTCTAAAACATGTCATAACCCTTCTTGATGCTGTAAGTCCTGAGGCCTCACCTTCATACACCATTGCCTATTGGGGGAAATTCAGGGATATTCATTTCCTTAGTCTTTGAAGTATGTGACTGTATAGGAGTAGATTTAGCTTCAGGGACATGGCAATGCCAAGAGAGTGATTGAGGAAGACAGAGACTTCAAGATAGGGTCCTTTCTTTGTTGTTTTCAACAATGAATGATGAATACTGCACTGATCTGCATTTCAAGATCCAGCAAAATCCTGTGAGCATGACTTACACAAATGCTGGAATTCGTTCTATATGTCTTTTTATACCTTATATGAAAGCCTAGAGATTTGAGGCAATGTTTCCAATGCAGGATTCTTACAAGGCTTGCTAATCTGTAATCATTCAGATTAAAAATGTTTCCTAACCCTAGGCACCAGGGCTAGGGTTGATATTTGTGGTTAACTTGATTGAATTTGGAATTAACATAGAAACAAACCTTTGGGCATCTCTGTGAATTTCTAGAGTAGGTTAGTTGAGGTGAGAAGACCCACTATGGATGTAGACAGCACCATTCTGTTAGCTGGGGTACTGGACCTAATAAGGTTCATCACTCTGCTTCCTGACTGTGGATGCAGTGTGGCTGGCCATTCCCTGCTCTATCTGCTATACTATCCACATCCTATGGAAATGTAAGCCAAAATTATCTCCCTGTTTAGTTCCCTTTGTCAGGAGTGATTCGCTTAATTAATCCTGCAAGACTTATGTAAGAAGTTGAATAACACAGAAGGAATTCATGACTGTTGTTTTGTTTTGTTTAGGCACTGCACTTAAGTCATGCTGGTAGCTAAGACCACAATGGCTTTTATTCTGGATACTTGGATACATTTAAACTCCACGTGTAACCAGTTTTATAAAAGGAGTATTAGTTGATTGTAGGCTTAGGTTTTTTCAAAACCACTTTGTTTAGGTTCTTTTAAGACTTTAACCTCCCTTCTAGCCCACCAACCAAACTTGGGGAAGAAAGAAGGTTAATATGAAAAGGGGGTTGTAGACCTGTTTAGTAGTACTTTTGGGGGGTGATTCCACTCTTCATTGCCAGGATACCAGAAGTCCAGTTAAATAGCAAACACCAAACACGAATCAGTAGAGGCAGGATCCAGAAACTACAAGGCTCTCCTGAAATGTGGAGTCAGCAGATTTGACCAGTATCAGTCGGAATACTATGATATAATATATTACATATATATTATATATTATAAAACTATAGTATTGTTCTTTGGTGTGTTTCTCTCTATGGAGTGAAGACCAGAGAAGACCAACAAAGACCATCAAGGACCAGTGAAGAAGCAAAGCATTGCATGGTATAGCAAGGCAAGAGCATCTTTTTCCTGTTTGTGGGGTTCTATTTATATTCTTTCTAACCCTCATGTGCCTCTCAAGAGTGTTTTCAGCAAAATATCACATGACCTCTCTAAGACATATTCCAGAAAAACATCATGTGACACAACGGAGTGGTTAAGAAACCAGAAATTCTGACTTCATATGCCTCTTTCTGCTTTTGGGGGGGGGGGGCGTTTGTTTGTTTGTTTGTTTGTTTGTTTTTTAAAAAAATACTTGTTTTCTAACATGAACAATCTATATACCATAAAAATAATCATGAGAACTGTAAAACTAGAATTTTAAATCATATTTTAAGTAAGCTGCTGGTATACACTATATCAAAGAATAGTGAAAAAAAAACATAAAACTTAGATTCATATAGTTTGATCCATCACAAACTTGTTCAATGATTTCCAAAAGGAAACTAGTTGGTATGCTTATCATACCATAGACTCACAATGTCATCTGTCTTGAAAGCACAGCTCAAATGTAAGCTGACAGCATCCCACTGCTCTGACCCCAGTAATGGTGCTGGAAATAGCTGGCAATTCACAGAAATCCCACAAGATATATTTTACACTGTGGATTTGATAATAGGTTGTAGCCTTTTACTACCAGCGGAGCAGAGTTACATAACTTCTAAGTAAGGAGAGAGTTTACATAGCATCTATTTAGACTCCATATATATATATATATAGTCACTAGAGGCTGAGTCCTGGTCTGAGTCCTGGTCACTTATGATCATTAGTAAAAGAGCTGTCAGGAGACATGAGACTAGACTCTGGTCTTCTGCTTTGCACCAGGAGAGGCCAAAGGGACTTCCAAGACATAGTCAAGGTGATTAATCAGATACATTAATATAGGCAAATTTTCTTGTATGGTCTCCTTGTGCCCAGCTTAGTCCCATTCAAAGAAGAAGAGGAATCTGATAGAATCAGAAGGATAAATGACTGTTGAAGGCCTAGAGATTCAGGGAAACTGAGGCAGGGTCATGGGAAGCTACCAGACACTCAATCCAATAGCCAACAAGGAAACAGGAACCTGTTCCTTGGATGAGCCTGGAGGAAGATTTTCCCAACATTATTACGAAAACAGACAAAAGAACAAACAACCCTCCCTTAGGCTTTTAGTATCTTAATTTCAAAATTCAACTGAGATGTAGAAGTTGGCCTAATATATGCGTCTTGTATTATGTCCTTAAGTTTCTGATATTTTACATTAGCAATAGAAAAATTATATAATCAGATTATCAAAATGCTCCTTTTATCCTTTTTTTTGGCCAATAGACTCTGTCTCTGCTCCACTCATGGTCCCTGGGTTCCACAGTTTTGTGAGGTCCTTTTCTCTTTCTGTGTTGACTCAGGAACACTCCTTATTGTCTTCCATTGAATTCTATCATCTTCCTGGAGAAACAATGAATGCCAGTGCATGGACATCACAGTCCCCTTCATCATGTTCTTACCCTGGCTTGTTACTCCAGAAAAACAGTATTTTATTACAAAACAAGCAAACAAACAAACAAAGGTGTGCGTGTGTACGTGCGTGTGTACGTGCGTGTGTACGTGTGTGTATACGTGCGTGTGTACGTGCGTGTGTGTGTGTACATGTACATGTGTGTATGATTATAAATGGGGACCAGTACAAATACTCCTTATAAGTTTATGAACACCAATCACTTACTTGCACTTGGTTACAACCAATCAGATAACTTTTACAAATGCTTCTATCGTCTTCCTTGTGATAGAAAAGATGGAAGGAATATTATTGAACCTGTGAATATTATTCTGTCTGGCAAGGGAAGAACTAAGGATGGATGAAAGGAAGAACTTACTGTATTGGATCATCCAAGGGAGCCTTGGATTCAAGAAAGGATGCTTATACGTCTGAATCTTCATAGATACCACAGAAGACTCAAAGTGAGGAAGAGGCAGGGGAAGGAGAAAGAGTGATATGATGCACCACAAACCAGAGAATGGTTCAAGCCAGGATGAGCCAGAATTGACGAAGTACAGACCCTCCCCCAAGCCTCTGCAGAGGGAATGGCCTTGGTTTCACATATCTAGTGACTAGCACAGTAAGAAAATAAATTTCTGTTATTGAAGCCAAGAGAGTGGTAATTTTTATGGCAGCCACCAAAAACCAACACAAACATGTCCTTAGGATTTAAAATCTTGCAAAAGACAAAAGTTCATCCATTTAAGTTGTTTGTAAATGGAGTTGTTTTTCTGCAAGCAAATTAGTGCTCCCATCAGCAGAAGCCAAGCCTGGAATGTCTGGTCTAAGTATTTATCAGTGAGCTAGTTCTCTTGAAGTGTTGTAATGTCGTACTGCACATTGTCAATAGCTTTGTATTATTGAAATCTCACTCGGAGTAAATCAAATCAATACGTCAGAAGCTATGAAGGGGAGAGCGGAGAAAACATTAAGTAGGCATAATAACGCATAACACACAGGCTGACTGCGTGCTCTGTATTTTAAGTGGTTGACAAATAAAACGCATCACCTTCCCATCAACCCTAAGAGGCTGGGTCTTCATTATCTCAGGATCCAGAGAACATGGGGCTTTGAGATATTGGACGACTCGCTCCAGAAGGGGGAAGGAGCTATGACAGTTTGAAAGTGAAATGCCCTTCCTAGGCATTTGTGTCTGAACACTTGGTCCTCAGTTGGAGACACTGTTCAGGGAGACTAGGGAACCTTTAGGAAAACAGGGCATGCTGTAGGGATGGGCCTTGAGCTTGGAGAGCCCAGCCTTCTTTCTATCCCATCATGCCTCCTGACTACAGATGCAGTGTGGTCAGCTGCTTCTCGTTGATGACTCCATGCTTCTCATGGCGTGGAGAACTATATCACTTCTCAAACCATGAGCTGAAATAAACCTTTTCTCTTAAGGTACACATTGTATTTGCTCACTCCAATGAGAAAAGTAACTAATGTAGTGGCAGAGGTAGGGTATAAATAAAGCCTGTACTCACTTGGCTGCCATTGACCTCTCCTTAGAATAGTGGTTCTCACCCTTCCTAATGCTTCTACTCTTTACTGCAGGTCCTCATGCTGTGGTGACTCCCCCACCCACACACACACACACACCATACAATTATTTTTGTGGCTACTTCAGAACTGTCATGTTACTAATGTTATGAACCATAATGTAAATTTCTGAGTTTTCCCGATGGTCTTGGGTGACCCCTGTGAAAGGGTCCTTGGATCCCCAAAGGGGTCGTGACCCATAGGTTGAGAACTGCCTTAGCACATCTTAATAAGCTTCGGTTCAAGATGGACGGTTTTAAATTCAGAGGAAACTCACAGGGCACCTTCGCCAAAGCCTGCCTCTTCCACTGAACTGGTGGTCAGATGGCTATGCCTGAAAATGCTGACCAGCTGCCCTCTCTACCACCGCTGGGCATGGATGCCAGGACATTCCTGGGCAGAATCTGGGGCCAACTAGGAAGATGTCCCCGATACAGTTAACAGGAATTCTGAAGAAATGCGATTAATGCTGCCGCAAATGAAGAAGAGGGAACAGAGGAAATGGAATTTCCAGTGAAGTCTGATAATTAAACTCAAGAGTCCTGACAGAGTAGCTGAACACAACAGATAAATAACTACTTTCCGGTAATTATAAGGGAGGGTGGTAACAGATGAGACAGGCTGGGTTCACTTGGTATTTTCAAGGCTGACATTTCGATTCTAGGGAGTAGCTGCGCTAGCAGACTTCTTCTTCTTCTTCTTCTTTTTTTTTTTTAATGCTCACTTTGTCTCCCTTCCTGCCCTTCCATGTTGCATGGATTCTTGGTGCACACTTTGCACACTGCACAGCAGAAGTCAATCCACTGCCACTGGTCATACCTGCTGGGGGGCTATCTGTGTCTCTAAACAATGCAAGCGCTCTTAAAAAGATTTGCGTCAGCCTTTCTCAGCAAAGAAACAGGGCAGAAATGGCATAAGCTATTTCCGATCCACTCCCCCAACCCCTTGATCACGGATGTCTAAGCTTTCACAGTTCAATTCACGATGCAATCGCTCTGTTCCACAAAGGGGAAATGGAGGCAGGAAACACTTTTCTAAGTAAAGCAACACTGGACCGAAGAGAAGAAACCCGTATTCTCGTCTAGGAATTGAGATCACACAGAGATGCCCGGATATGCTTCCTGTCTTTGAGAACAATGGGAAAATATTTCGAAACGCTGAATTTGCATAATAGAATAAAAACTCTGCCCTTTTCTGTGCTGTGGGGAGACTGGACGGGTGCCATGGTCCTTAGGCAGGAATGAAAATGATGCTCTTTGTGCGGCTGTCCCGCCAAGAATGAAGAGTACCCCTGTGGGTCACCAGCTTGAATGGTCTGTAATATTCCGCCCCAAACTCCAGATGGCTTAGATTTCACTTTGTTGACCCGAATCCTGTGTTTTCTTTCTTCCTTCCCTTTTCTCTTTAATTACAAAAAAAAAGCAGTGTCATAATTTATTAATTGGTGTAGGGAATGAACTCCCAATGGCGGCCCTGTGGTCTGGCAGTGGAAAATTTCCCAGCTCTGCCTGAGAAGGCTGTCCAGCCCGCTTGGCACTTGAATGGACTAAAATGAAATGTCTTTTGTTGTAAACACCTAATTTGTTCATTTTGAACTGTCTGAGTAACTAGATCAAAGACGAATGTCAAATGCCCAAAGCAGTGTTTGTCAGCACTGCACTTTTGATTCTTCTTGTTGTAAAAGCAACTGAAAAGGGGAAAAGCTTCATACTGGATTTTCACAAAAGCATAGGGAAGCTAGGGTTGGCAGCCTCTTGCAGCAGAATGAATGCCCGCTACTGAGTATAGACCATTTGTCTCCTGATTACAACAGACCCCAGGGGAACTGGTGTTGGCTTTGAATTCCACCTCTTTTTCTCTGAGAGCCTTCTCCTGACAGCTCCTCCCCCCAACCCTCACAGCACAGAGCCCTAGGGACTCAGATCTCCTCTCTGTGTGGGTTTTAGTGTGTGTGTGTGTGTGTGTGTGTGTGTGTGTGTGTGTTTGTGTGTGTGTGTGCGCGCGTGTGCGTGTGTGTGTGTGTGCGTGTGTGTGTGTGTGTGTGTGTGTGTGTGTGTGTGTGTGTGTGTTCAATTCAAACAGGGCAAGTGCGAGGATTGATCTTGAACAATGGTATATATTTTTAAGATGTTCTTGTTTGGAACTCAGTAGAGGACGTAATGAATGCAATTAGTGGTTATGTGGGCTTCATGCATATAATACCAAGGACTACCATGTAGGGGAAGCAACCAGAGGAAGGCCTGACAAGTATTCTATCCTGGAATTGCCCAGAAATGGCAACAGATCCATTTGCCTGCAGTACGTGAGCCTGCTGACTTGGCGTTTTATATGTTAATTTTTAAGGACTCACATACATAGTTTTCCCTCCGAATGAGGATTGATTTAAAATGAGGAAGAACATACCTTTTATCCTAAAAGTGGATTAACTATCTTTCAAAGACAGTTATTCTCACGTACATATTTTGCTGACACTGACAACTCCTTAGGAAATGTTCAGAATATGTAGGGAGGGAAAATTTAAGCTGCAAGCTTCCTTTCACACGTAGCAGCATTGGCACCCATGAGCTTCATTTAGTTGTTGTTTTAAATTTAGTTTTGTTCTATTGCCCATTTCGCTTTGAAGGAAAGAAACTCACAAGATACCCGGGAGCTCTTCTTCCAGGTTTGATTTATCTCATTTTGAATTTGCCACATCTCTGCCTTCCCCCTAAGTGCTTGTTCACTTTCTTCTCCTCCTCTGTTAGTTTTCTTCAGTTAAAAAAGCAGCAGCAGCAGCAGCAGCAGCAGCAAGCTGTCAACTATCAAGCTTCTTTTCCATTATGTTTTCACTGCTGGGAGATGCTGGAATGAAGGCATCCCAAGTGTTCCTGAACGTGGGCCAGCAATCTGCCCCGCTGGAGAGGCTGTCATCATCCTGTATGGATGGGAATGTGTACTTCTCAGCATTGCCTGGAGACTTTTGTATTTATCTTTGGGAATGCTTTGTCAGTGCAATTCTGTGAGTGTTACTGCCATGGCCTTATGTGGCTACCACTTTGGAATGGTAGACATAAAATGTGACCTGTCAACCTTCAGTTGGGATGAAATAGCCCAACAGATGCTTTTAAAACACAGAGTCCCAGATCATGTCAATGTCAATTCCTAAAACATATCTGTATCAAAGATGTAGTTCCTGCCTCGGTGCTGGCCAGATATGCATGTAGAAAGCCTATAAATCACTCTGATTGACTTGTTACTGGGAGAGAATTCTGAGGGTGAAGGGGCTGTATTGAAAAGAAAACAAACCAAAAAGGCACTGGGCATCTTTAGGAGGAGAGAGAGAATATCAGTGCTGGGGTAGTTCGGGTAGTTATGTGGGTCACACTCACTCTGTCACCCCGGTGGCAATCCATAGACAGAGTGTTTCTGTTACAGAGGATAGTTCTCCTGTGTCCATTTCCAGTCAATCTTAACCCCATGGTACTGCTAACTGAAATTTTTTTTTTTGTATTTCTATGCCTGCAGATTACATTTGCTTTCAAATTGCCCAGCAATATAATATAATTCAACCTTTGAGAAAAACAGTCTTGCTATCCTCTAAGCTTCAGTTAGAGACAACCGGATGCGCCTGGCACTGTGAAGTACACGCTGTGTGTCTGAAAGGTTTGCAGAGAGAGCATCCTCTGATTTTTTTTCCCTAAATCTATTTGATACCAATGGTGTCCCCTGAAAGACAAAGGTAACTAGGGAATAAGAATATGGTTTATAAATTATTAGATCCTACACGTCAAAGTTTGAAATGGCAGAAAAGTTCCTATTGTATTCAGGAAAGCAGCTTCCTACTGTACGTGACTTTAAGTAGCCTTACAGAGCACAGAGCTGGATGGAGGAACATCTCCTTGCAGGTGCTGGCAGGAGAGCCACTTCCAAGGGACTGGACTCACTTGGACTCACACTACCCTGCATTTCTTCTATGTGTTCCGTTTATTTCTATTTGCTCCCTTGATTCTTTTGGATACATGAACAAATTTTACTTCCTGTTTTTATTATTTTATTTAATAAATATTACCCCAAGGGACTCAATTTGAACATCAGGAAATGACATTATTTCTCTGGAAAGAAATGGAGTGCAGAGAAAAGATTTAATAATGTTAATTTGTTACAAAACAAAGCCAAATACATGTTGTCGAATTAAGTGGACTAAACATTGATACAAATAGAAAGAAACACTGCTTAAATCTTTAATTTTCTAAAGAAATGAAGCCAAGAATGAAGGCTGGTTTACTATGAAAGTTTTTATTTCTTTAAGAAACTAAGGAATTAACAGCATCAAAAAATGCTAACCTTCCATAGCTCATAGTTCAAGTCTTAATTTGCGTATGACTGCGGAAAGGGAAGGAGGGTTTCTCAGCTACTGTTCTATTTCTAGATTAAAAAAAAAAAAGCAACAACACCATGACAAGGTGACTTTTATAAAGAAAGCATTTAATTGGGGGCTTGCCTCCAGTGTTAGAGGGTTACTCCACTGTCATCATGGCAGGAAGCATGGCAACATGCAGGCAGGCATGGGGCTGAGAGTTTATTTCTTGATCTTCAGGCAGTAAGCAGAGAGAAGTACACTGGGCCTAGTATGAGCTTTTGAAACCTCAAAGTCTATTCCCAGTAGCATATTTCCTCCAACAAGGCCACACCTCCTAATCCTTCCCAAACAGTTCTATACCCTGGTGACTAAGCCTTCAAATAAATGAGCTCATTCTCATTCAAACCACCACAGAGAGTCAAGAGAGCCCAAGATCCTGCACTTTCAATGGACCCAGGGCTATTTCAAAGGTTTTAGAATATTATCCCACTTAATCATCATAACTTTCTGAGGAAGAAGTAAGAGCTCATCAGACAAATAAAGAAATAGAGGCACAGAGGAGCTCTGTAATTGGCCCAAAGGTAACACACAGATGACATTCCCTACAGTTCCTTCTCTCTCCTTGGTGCTGTCATGTCTCCCTTTAGCTACAATAAGCCGTTCAAATCTCCAGTTATCACATCTACTTGTTGGAGGGGAACAAAAGGCTTTCGTTGCTTAAGAAGAAAAGAAGAAAGAAAGAAAAAGAAAGAAAGAAAGAAAGAAAGAAAGAAAGAGAGAGAAAGAGAGAGAAAGAGAAAAGAAATACTCTAAAGAATAAATGAGTCAGAATTATGTTTCCATTCAACTGCAATGCTTGTTATCTGTGTTGCTTGCTTACTTTTTGAACACCAGATTTCGCCCTCCCCTTTTTACGTACCTTCTTGATTCTATTGGTTAAATGAGTTTTTAAACTCTATGAACAAAGATCCATCATGTTCTTTTACCAGCAAGATTGTTTTAGATTTGTTATCAAGGCCAAGGTTATCTATAAAATAGAGAAAGTTAAAGGGGGTGACTTATCTGATCTTTTGAACACTAACGTTCTGTGGTCATATATGTCCAGCCACTGAGTGGCTGCTTGTGTTAATTTATTTTCAAGCCTCATCTGTGTATCCTTGATCTTTCTCACCCATTCAACAATGGAACACAGAAAAGCTGGGTGGCCCAAGCCATCTTCCACTGCCAAAACAATTGCTGCAAAGTCATCTCCTCATTTGGGAGAACAAACTCTCCTTTACTGTTATTGTTTATGTTTGCATACATGTATACTAGGTATGAATATGTACGGGTCTGTGGGCAGACATGATTGTGCATGTGTATAGAGTGTCAAGATACATTGGATGTCTTTCTTGATTGTTCTCTGTCATCTATATTGGGCAGAAAGGAGTCTCACACTGAACCTGGAACTCATCATTTCACCTAGTTGGCTAGCCTGCTTGGTCAAGGAATTTCCTGTCCTTGCCTCTCTGGAACCAGACTACCACACCTCTTTAGCTTTTACATAGGTTTGGGGATCTGAGTTCCAGGTCTCATGCTTTCACACCAACCGTTTAGCATGAAAGCAATTCTGCAGTGCAATTGTTGTTACTAGTTTTTAGAAAAACAAAACAAAACAGTAATTTATGTCCAGAAAAAAAAAAAGCTCAAATCTTGAGCAGAGTTCTGAGTTTCATTAAATATATAAACACACATAATTCATGCTTAAATCACAGCACATGTCTTTACAACGGATCCAGAAAAAAAAAATCTTTCACATTGCTTTTGGGTCCTTCCCCTTGTCACCCTGGAGTCTATCATTTCTACAGATTAGCTTTCCTAAGAACACAACTACTTTCATATTTCCAAGGAATGTAGTGTAATATAGCACATTGGAAAAATAAATACTACTGCCTTTGCAATTGTAATCTTGGGTCTAATTTCCCTAATACTTGGGTTAATCTGACTATCTAAAATATAATCCAGAAATCAGATGATACGATGGCAATTTTGTCATTTTCTAGAATACTGATTTTTTTAAATGTCCTCTGAGAAACTAAACAGCAAATCTAGATACCTGGAAGTTTTGGGTTTTGATACAGACTTTGCATGGCCTTCTATAAATCATAGACTCTCTTTGTGCCCTTCTCCTTTTAGTCACAGAAATGGAGAGTTGGCCTAATGGCCTAACACAGGTAAGCACTCTCTTGTTGCTTTCTCAGACTACTATAACTCAAAAATAAAAGTCATTACTCCTGGAAAAACAAAGCAAAAACAACTCATGTAGTTCTTTGGATTACATGAAAAATTATGTGATTATTATATGATAAGATACTCAGAAAAGAAAAAAATATTTATCCTTTCTCTCAACTTCTTTATTTTATCTAATGTCTTTTAAAAAGGCAACAAACACACACACACAAAATCAACCAACCAACCAACTAAACAAACGATAAAATACCAACCAACCAATCAACCAACCAAAAACCCAAGCAAACAAATACCCCTCCCCCAAAATATTTGAGGTGACAGTTGCTGCTTATGAAACATTACTAACACACATTCATTCAAAACAATACTTTATCCATATCTCTAGCAGTTCTCAATTTGGTTAGATGCTACTAGGCAATCTCCTATCAAAACTTTGATATAGATATAATCAAATAACTGTTGCTTTCCTGTGAGTACATCTAACTGCATTACATGCTATGTAAAGCAATGTGATTCAGTACATCAGAAAGAACAAGTAGTACTCTTTGGGGTATTGAAATCTTGGGTTTAACTTCTATAATACTTGGATTAATCTGGCAGTATAAAACGTAATCCAGTAGTCAAATGATAGTATGCTAATATCACCACAGGCTGGTATACTAATGGAACGAGAGTATGGGGAGCAATTTGAAGGCCTCTTATCTCATGTTTCTTGTGTATGTTCTTAAGAAGTCTAGAGCAGCTGGAAAATGCTTAGGTATGTCTTTCCATGGAATTCTCAACCTGTCTTGTTGTTGGGCTTCCTCAAAATATGGTGGATGTAATGGTCCAATGTTGTAACCACTGTCTGGCTAGCCTCTAGACAAAGCTATATAAACAGAAAATCCAGAAGCTCTGTGGTTCCATAAACCTCAGTCACAAGAGTTATGAAGTATTATTTATCACTGTCTCCAGAGTTTTTGGTCATGTAGTCATGATACTAACCTAGATCCAAGGGTAATTAGCAATGAATTTGTAACCGTCTTAGCCTAACCCACTGAAGCTTATGTTTTGAGAGGTGTATGAAGTTGTCACATTTATGGGCATAGCAAATTTTGATTAATAATTTATCATATAATAGTTAAGTCATCGATCAGTGATTTGTAAGTTCAGAAATCTACAATTTGTGGATTTGAGATGTTGACCTGTTTAAAAGTTGATATTTTTAATCTGTAAAGTCTGCTCCACCCCTTCTAGAAAAAAATTATATGGAAGAGATATACAAATTTGGGAAAATGCAAAAACTGCATGAAAAAACAATCACAGATTTGTAAGACATCATCAAGATAGCTCATTTTCTTCTAAGAAACAATAAAGCAAAATGCACATTTTCTTAAAACCAGTAAAATGTGTCAAGTTGTTTCCCAACACAGTACATTCTGCCTCTGTCTTGAAGACATTCACAGTTTCCTTTCCTCATGAAAATAATCTTGGAGTTGCAGCTGAGCCTGGGATACTGTCCTTAGAGCAGCAGCACTGAGTGGTATTAGGTATGACTTGATTAACCTTTTCATCTTCTGATTCTTGTAGAACAGGGGTCCCTTGGCTATTTCCAATTTCCTTAGTTCTCATAAGGCCATCAGATATTTACCAACCATCAGAAGAAAAGAATGAATAACCAAGTAAGTTACGGCGTTGAAATGGCAGCTGGGTCATTTGGTGTCCCCATTTTGAAATGTATTTCCCTTTACAGTCCTAACAGCCCTTTACCCATGGTAAACTTAAGGAATAGAACTTGTGTCATAACTCAATACCTTCTGAAGCACTAACTTTGCCCCATCCCCATTCTCTATCATGACCTCTTCCAGCTGTTATAAAGCCCTAGCAAGCATTTGGAAGTCACATCATTGAAACACATTCCATTTTGCCATTCTTTCAGGTCAGAGAGTTATCACAATCTCTTGCCTCTTAGAAGAATATCCTAGGGTAGAATGGGTAGCACCCACATGCCTACAGTAGGAACAGTAGTCTCCTAAATACTACATTCCTATTTTCCCTTTATAGATACTTACTTAGTTTCTTTTGCATTTTATCTACCTAAGTTGTGTGTATTTTTAAAGGTCTAACTTCCCCACTGCAGTTTAGTTGGAAATAAAAACTCATGATCAAAATAGCTAGTATAATGTATAAAGATAGATTATATATTAAATAATATATAAGGCAAAAATATCTATAAAATCTTCTGGGAGTACCGAAGAATGAGATTTTCTATGTGTCATGCGTGTGCTATTTTTTAGGGGCCTGTACAGAATGGTGTATAATACATATCTGGTAAGATAATTTTGAAGGATTATCTTAGGTCCAAGAAATTATTATGATCAAAATTAGTCTGATTGTCATCACTTTTAGTCCCTGTTGGAAAATTTGCTAGGCCATAAATTATCTTCCTTGAAGGAAGTGTAATATTTACTATCTTATTTAATGATCCAAAAATCTGTACTGAATAAGAAGTAGAAATGTTAAAGTAATTACATTTGGAAGTCAATTTAATGAATGTCCAATATGTGAAAGCATTATTTCTGTAATCTTTTTTATTGCCCAATTTATCATTTTTATTGTTAATTTACTTATGCTATATAGTTCTAGGATGAATTATAATCTCTAGCCCCCACCCCCAGTTTTTCCAAGAATAAAGCACAGAAATCTTCTGTTAGAAAGGATTCTTGGACTTGCTACCGTGAGACTGTTTGTTACTTACAGGCTTTGGATAATTTCCTAGTCTTGCCTTCATTACATCATGCCTGTACATAAACACACATTTCCTTTCTCCCAGTCTAAATTTCTCCAGCTTGATATCCATGGTGGCCACAAAACTGATAGTGCGCTGTTTGCAGTCACTTGCTGACTGTGGTCTTCTAACTTCAGAATCCTGAGTTAGAAAGACAAATCTTGCATAGTATGTTTGTAGTTCACAAACAGCAGGAGGAATATACATGACTGACACAGGTCAGCGCATGACTTCAGCCACCGCATCCATCCCTCTCTGAGATGTGGAACAGGAAGTAACAGATGCCATTTGTTAACATTACAAGGAAGAATGTAGAGACAACTTGTAGGAAGAATCAAACAACCGATTAAAATGCCAAAAAAAAAAAAGTCTGATCAGACTTCAGTTCCTATTAAGAATTTCCTGAATGACATTTTTGCCTAAATCATAGCATATACTGTTACAAGAAACTTCAAGGAAGAAGATAAATAAAATGTTCTTCCCTCCAAAGGTAAGTTGAAAGCCTGCTTCCAGTGATTTGCCAAACTATGCATGCTACCCGAGGGCTGGTACTGTCTAGTTCCAAGTTTCCTGAGTTATAGTGCTTCATAAATTGAGTGGATGTAGATTATAACAATCTCTTTCAAATCTGAAGTGACCAGCTGGAGAGAAATGATCATGACATTTCAAACACCGCCTGGTGTGCTTAGTCCTACCACACAGAAGGAAAGCAAGATTGGGTGATGAAGCCAAAGAACAAACAGCTTTTAAAGTAATCCCCAGCAGAGAAACACATCAAAGTACAAATCAATCCTATGGATGATTTGGGATTGGATCCCTGATTGCTTTACAACGAAGTACATTTTATTTATCCGTCCCATTAATGACTATGAGAAGTTATTACTAAAACATATTATCAGCCATGTTACAGTAAGTCTTTACTTTAAATCTGGGGCCATTGCGGGGGGAAGGAGTAAAGTTAATTGTCCTCTTTTCGGTATGGGAAAAATAGATGCAGTAGGTACTGGGGACCCTAGTTCCCAAGTTCATATTTCTTGGAGGGAAATTTCAGGTGATAGGGATCAAAACCAGGACCTTATACATGTTAAGCGAATGTTCTCCACTATAGAGCTACATCCCTAGCCAGCTAAATTGATTGTTATTGAAAAGAATAGGTAGCCATGCCTTGCCAATACAAACTGTTAGTGTAACTATTGGATTAGAAGTTGTCTGGAGCCAACGAGGAGACCCTACTTGGTAAGCCAAATAGCTCCGTTTTTCATGATAATAATTGAACATATACATTAGATAGGTTTGTGTTTCTGGTGGCAAAGGGAAACTTTTCATTTGTGAATATGGACAAGGTGGACCAGAGGAGGCTTAGTTTATTGAAGCATGATTCCACTGTAGCTGCGTGGCTAGCTTCCTAACCTTGCTGCTCGTCATGGTGGTGGTATCAGCTCTTACTAAACAGCCAGACTAAAACTGTCCAGTTGCTCTTTGCAAGAATCTGTGATTTAATAACATAATACATTGCAGGTTCTTTTGTTTGTAAATTTTATTTATTTTTATTGTGGATATATGTGCATGATATCTGCGTATGAGTGGGTATGTGGAGGTTAGAAGCCAGAGTTGGAGCTCCAGGGACAGAACTCTAGGGTTGCCAATCTTGCAAGGCTCCACAACTACCTGGCCAGACTCACATGCAGGTTTTGGGGAGAATAAAAGCATGCACCCCAGTGAAGGGAAGCTGGAGCTTTTTCTGAGCAAGTAAAAGGCAGGAGTGGTGAAAATTCTTAACGTTGCAAGAAACATAGGAATTTGCTACTCACGTTTAGAGTTCTAATTAAAAAATATAGCTGACAGGAAGAACCCGAAAGCAAAGAAGAATATGAATGACTTCTTTCTTTAACTACCATCTTCTTTCCAGACTATAATGTAGTAACTGGAAGGCATTTCTTAAAGCTATTAAAAAAACACCTAAAAACAAGAACAAGAACAAAAGCAAAGCAACAAATATATCCCTGCAATATAAAGAATTCAGAAGTAGGACTGACTGCTCTTGGTCAGCCAAGGAGGTATACGGGTCAGCGTGCCCACTTCAAACCAGGTAACCTCTTAGGCTTAATATTCTTTTTATTTATTTATTTATTTTATCGGTCTCATCCAAACAGGAAAACTCGAAACACGTTAATTTGGTTTGATTTTGTCACAGACTTAAAGCCACCGCTGCCTTTGACAGGACCCCTACTCTTGGCTGGGACCAAAACAAAACAAAACAAAACAAGGGCTTGTCAGGAATTGCATTGCAGTTCTGATGGACTCTGGGGAACTCCTGACTCCAGAAAATGCCACTGGGATGGAAACATACACTCATCATATATGATTTTTCCCCCTATTCTTTCTGCACTGTTATATAAATTTTTTTTTAAAAAAGGGTCAGGGTTCAGCCATCCCTGTATGGTATCAAATTAAACTGGATGGAATGCCTGCCTAGGTGTCATCAGCTTAGACGCGTTTGTACTAGGCTGTGAAGAGCGGGGCTGGTGGAGATGAATGACTGGCTTTCTCATTACTTCACGCCTACATTGCTGTCCCTGCTCCTGTCCTTTGTATTATAATGGAGGACAGCTGTGGCAGTGAAGTGAATGTTAACTAACCCCACCCCCCCACCCCCCAGTGCCTCAGCAGGCTGTGACTTTAATCCCTGCAAATACCACTAAAATCAAAATTTAATTACACTCAGAGTAGCTCTGTTAATGCCTGAAAAATATTTAACAATTAGTGGTTGGCTTAATTAAGCAAACTGCCTTTCACAAAGCAACCTGTAAAGTCCTCCTAAGCCCTTCCCCCACACCCCCTTTTTTTTTATACCATAGACTAATTAGTCTGATGTAAGCTTACAGCACTTCATTTACTGCTACGGATTCTGCTGCTTAGCTGATATAGGTCCTGAGTTTAACAGCTTGTAATAGAAAGGGAAGTTGTAAAAAGGAAGGAAAAAAAAAAAAAACCAAACAGGTTTACAGTATACAGCTACGTAATAATAAAGAAAATCCTTTTAATAAGCCACTAATCATTGAAGGCCATTTTTTTCATTCATATAGATATTTGCCTAAACCTGTGAGAATGGCTATATCTCACAGTGTTATTGTTTTATAAGACTTGGAAAGCAAAATAATAAAGTAACAACAACCACTTTGATCAAAAGAATTATCCTCTATCTATATAGACCGGACTAGAAACGCTGTTTGTGTTTTTACGTTGGAAATAGGGACAGTGCTTACTGCTGTGCATAAAGGCAAGAAGTCAAGAAATAAAACATGAAATGATAAGCAAGCTGCTAACATTTAAATCTGCCTTTCTGATTTGCACACGTCATCACCTGACCTCCGTTAGTTACTGCTTCCTTCCCTGAGTCAAACATCTAGCATTTCATGGATGAGAGTGGTACAGATGTGTTACTCTCTAGCTTTGTGTTAACAGCCATGAGTGTTTAAAGTGCCCCAAATGACGTATTGCATTAATCTGATTGTGTAGTTTCATTTCTAATTGAATCCATAGACCAAGATCTTACCACGAAATATTTGGGAGACTCAGTCACAGCCGTCTTTGGAAAGGTTCTCCCTTCGCATAGAAAACGAAGCAAAAAACAGCCTCCAGTCTCAGAAAATTACAGCGATAAACAATGCCCCAAGCATGAAAACAAATCCCAGAGCAATCAGGGAACTTGGCAAACCGTTGAGTCCAAAGTTGTGTTTTGCAGAAGAGGAAACGGAGATTGAGAGAGTGGCAGGGATTCCCAGAGCTATATGAAGATCTCTGTCCAGTTCCTGAGCTTTACAGCACAGCCCTCCGTGTCACTACTCCAGAACTCTTTGCTTTTATTTGACTCTGTACACGATTAGAGCATTTGCTTCCCCAAATTGTTGACATTCAGAAGCAAAAAAAAAAAAAGAGAGAGAGAGTCAGAGGCACAGCTTCTAGAGGATGGTCAGATGGTAGGAACTAGGCAGACATATGATACAATTTAGAAATTGCTAAGTAAAAATTTATCTGCAAGACGTGGTCTCTAGATGCCACTCAGACTCAGAGAACAAATGACCATTTAAAAGAATCTTGTGCTGGAGATGTGGCTCAGTGGCAGAGTCCTTACCAAGCACAGGTGAAGCCCTGTAATGGATTTCCATACTGAAAAAACAAACAAAAAAAAGAAAAAACCATCTTAGCTTTACAGTTCAGGTTTCTGCTAGCTCTACTCAAGCTATTGTATGCAGATGTGAACGCATGTACATGAGAGAGACCCAGAAACAGAGGATGTCAAAAGCGATCACACTAATAAAGCTGCTGTGCCTTTGCTTTTAGGCGCTAAGCCTTCCATGAACTCTCACTGATCACTCTAGTGGAAGTGGTAAGTTCATTTCTTCCGTGTAGAAAATAATGCCCAGCCGTATCATCCTTACGGAATTTTTCACTGTTACAGAAATCTTCATTTCACATTGCTACTTAATTGGGTAAATAATTGACACTTAATTTGATAATTAAGAGCAGAGGTGAAGCACGACACTTTGACACTTGCCTTTAATTCCAGTATTCCAGGGCAGAGGTAGGTGGATCTCTGTGATTTCAAGCACACCCTGGTCTACACACTGAGTTGCAGGGCAGCTAGGTCTACATAGGGAAAGGAAACCTTGTCTCAAATAAATGAATAAATGAATAAATAAATAGATAGATAAATAAATAAATAGAAGAGTCGAAAACAAGGGTCTATGGGTATTTATCTAAGAGTGCCCACTTCTAAGAGTGTGGGTGGCTAGGAGCACCCACATCGGACCTGACCAGCAATCTCCAACTCCATATAATTCTGTGTATTTCCACTCAATGAGCAGGCCACGCCTCAGGTCTCATAGTTTGTTTATGGAGATGAGAGAAGCTGTGATTAACATATCTGTGTTCTCAAGAATTGGGCAGCACCTGGCAAGTGTGCAAGTCCTTCCGTGGAAGAAATGTAACTTTTTAATAGTAGAAGAAACAGGATATAATATTTCAAAAGTGATATCCTTGAAAAATGTGTATTTACACAATGATACAAATTGGTGTAAAATCCTCTTATGGGTTTTCCAGGAATAATTGTGCCTTAATGGAACACAAAACTTATGCTTCAAATTCTTTTGTCTATTAGTCACAAACACGTCTTAATTTCTTTTTGAATGCACGCTGCATAACTATTAACCAAATGTTCATTCACCATCAAATTCAGTTTCTTCACTGTGTTTTCTCATTCAAAAGCACATAATGATTCTCCTTAATGATACAAAAGCCTTGCTTCTAATGGATGCTTAGACCTCGTTTCCACTCTTGAAAAGCATTACTGACTTTAGGTTTTCGGTTAAATGCAACATAATTTCAAATAGTATAATATGCTTAAGTGATCTTTTAGGGTTTTCTCTTCTGTAAGAGAGCAGCACGTGCCAAAAGCCAAACAAAAAATTACTAACATCAATTCACCTCAGTTCAACTGCCAAAACTTTGTGTGTGTATGTGTGTGTGTGTGTGTGTGTGTGTGTGTCTGTGTGTGTGTGTGAGAAAGAGAGAGAGAGAGAGAGAGAGAGAGAGAGAGAGAGAGAGAGAGAGAGAGAGAGAGATGAGAAAGGAAATGAATGGAAGTCCTCTTCTATTTCAAGCAAGAAAATTTGTGAGTAGAGTGCTAATTTTTGACAATAGAGATCATTTGTAAACAAAGAAGCCACCCTAGGCTTCTTTTCAATTTGCACATGTTAGCTGTTCCATGAAATAGACACTGAGACTCACAATCTTGGCTAACAGTGAAAGCAGTGCCTCTGTAGGAAGGTACTGAGAATCTTTTCATGATTACAAATACTACTTCTTTATTAGAAATATTTAGTTATTAGAAAGATGGATCACACAGTGTGCTGGTGCCATGAGTGTATAGAACTCCCTCTTTCCCACAACCTGCGTTTCTATCTCTGTCTCTCTCTCTGTGTGTGTCTCTGTCTGTCTCTATCTGTCTCTGTCTCTGTCTCTCTATCTCTGTCTCTGTCTCTCTGTCTCTCTCTGTCTCTCTCTGTCTCTCTGTCTCTCTGTCTCTCTCTCTCTCTTTCATTGTTGAAATTATTTAATCCTTACCCAGGGTTTCTACCCCACTTTGATCATTCAGTTTCCAGATACAAAGCACACACACAACCTTTATATTTACAATAAACCTTAAAGAGAACAAGAGCTGGGCAGATATCTATCCTCTATGTTACTAGAATCTATTTTCTTATCAATAACCTCAAATTATTCCTTACTATCTTTTATTTGGGTTGCACCTAACTCCAGTTGGTCAATCCTCAGGGCCATGTCCTCCATTCTCCTTCTTCTGTCACTAGTGGTTCTTCTCTGACTCCCAGCCTAGGATTCCTAAGCCCCACTTATGTCTCTTCTGCCCAACTATTGACTGTCAGAATCTTTATTTACCAATCAGAATAACTTGGGGGCAAGGCCACAGTATCATCTGTGTCTACCTGCAGATTCTCCTGTCTCTTGGGACAACCAGGTCTTGGGGCTCAATATTGGCATCAGAATACAAGCAGTATCAGGCCAGCCCACTTCTTTCTCTCTCTCTCTCTCTCTCTCTCTCTCTCTCTCTCTCTCTCTCTGTCTCTCTCTCTCTTTCTTTCACACACACACACACACACGCACACACACACACATACACACACACACACACCGCATAAGCACATGCTATACATGCATACCCGCAAGCGTATACCTATGTATCCATCCCTCTTTAATCTTTCTACCACTAATACTCTAAGAAAGGAGATGAGTACTCTTAACTAAGTTCATTACTTGCTGAGATTTCAATTAAGAGATGACTTAAGTGTACTTATTACTTATATGGATTCATTTCTTTGTTGATCATGGTATAGTAACGTGATCTTAATACCTGGAGCCTATAGTCAATAAAATCTCCAATTCTGACTTTAAAAAGGCTGGATAGACTAAAAACTTTGTCCGTACACCAAGATTCCATCTATTTCCTACAGACTAACATCATCACTTAGAAGTAAGTCTCATTTTTCATTCAGACATCCCTGGGGCTGGTATCACTACAATGAACTAATAGTTAATCACAACAAAGCCAGTGATGTTCATGTCCATTTAAGCTGTTTCTTTTTCCAGCTATATCATTTTCTTGGTGATCAGAAATAACTGGTTATTTTTTTACCTCTTCCAAAGCTCTATGGTATGTACATAACGGGAGCAATCTTCTAATTATTGCATGTTTGATCATTATATTTATGAAAATTAATCAGTATAAAAACTTCAATGGACACATCAACAAGTTTCACAAATGCCTAGAATATAGCTGACATTTTAAAAATTATTTATAGATATATTCCTCAAATACTTCTGGGATTACTTTGAAGTAAATCCTACAGATTACATCATAGGGATGAGACAAAGGACTATCCATAGACAGAAAAAAAAACCAGTCTTTACATCAGACAGAAAAATCTACTCAAGATATATCACAGATATAAACATAAGAGCATGGCACAAAATTCTTAGGAGAGAATTTTCACACTCTAGGCATGCATGGGACTATTATAAAGATAACCAACCAAAGAAACTGTAGGGAAATCTGACTTCATCACAGTTGAAAGCTTCCATTCTTTGAAGGATATGCTCAAGGAATGCAGAGGTAGAAGACAAAATGGGGGAAAAAGAGATTTTCAAACCATGTAATAGTTTATTATTCAGAATAATTCAATTCAATAAAAACAAATACCCCAATTAAAGCTGCAAAGAGGATTTGCACTGACAAAAATGTTCAGAATCATTAACTACTAAATAAAAATAAAATAAAAATAAGACACAATCTGATATTCACTAGGATGATGTATTTGTCCCCCCCCCTTCTTTTTATTGCTGTGACCCAATGCCTGACAAAGCAAGTTAAAGAAGCAAAGGTCTCTTGTAAGAGTGTGAAGGACACAGTCCATGGTGCTTGGGAGGACACTCTGTCAGGAGAAGGACATGGCTAGCCATAGTGAATCCACAGTTAGAAAGGAGAGAGCTATTGGTCAGGTTTGTTGTTCAGACTCTGCCTGAGAAACAGTGATGACCAAATTCATGATGGTTTTGCCCTACACAATTCATCCCATCTAGACACTTCCTCACAGACATTACTAGAGATCTGGCTGTTAGGCAATTCTGTCAATTTGACAATAGATATTAATTACCATAGATGCCTATAAAAAAGATAAACAACAGTGAATATGAACATGTGTTGCATATAGGAATGTAAAATAACCCATTTACCTTGTAAAACATTTGGTCACTTTCTCACGTGACTGTTCTAGTGGTATATAACCAAGACTACTAAAGGCATGACCTTATGCACACTTGGAAACAACATTTATAACATTATTCACGGTGGCCCCATGGTGTAAACAATGTAAGTATCTATCTGTTCATGAACAGATAAAGAAAATAGGGCATGACCATAAAAAGAACATTTATTTATTTAAGCATAAAATATGAAGTATTGAAACACACTAAGAACATGGGCAAAACTTCTAATGATTGTGTGAATGTAAAGCAAGAAGATAGTCATACTGTAGATTCCACTTGCACAGAATGCTCACAAGAAAAACTCCATAAGGATAGAAAGCAGATTAGCTAGTGCTCAACAGAGGCTATGAGGAACAAGGACCCATGATGGCTGATTGGATCAGGGTAATGGAAATCCCACTTACATCATATGTACTTATTATAAAAGCTATGAAGTAAATCGTATGCTGAGTATTAAGTCTTTATATCTGTACTGCATACATGTACTTGTATTCATCTTATGTTTTGTATTGTCTGTTTTTTTCTCACTCATACACATTCATTAATGAAGCAGATATTTGAGGAGTAATTATCCTAAACACCATGTGCATACCACTGCTCAGTTCCTGTCAATGGCCTAAGAGATTCTGTAACAGCAGACAGGATGAACTAAAATAGACACTCGTGCTAAGGAAGGTGTTTTGTCTTTAGCAAGCACCTGTTACTGTGGAAGTGTCCTGGGACCTCAGCAATGGTAAGGGCTGGAACAGTTCTAACAGGAGTGGTAGCAAAGGCCTGCCTTGCTATGAACTGAGCATTGAGAACAATTCTGCTGAAGGGATGATTCTCTGGACGGAACATACAAGCACTGCAGAGAATGCCTCTGCCCTGGGCATGCGTCACCTAAATAGGTGTGAGCAGAATGTTGGTGGACATATGAAAATCTGAGACCAACTTTTTACGCTGTCTTCAATGAAAGTAAGAATCGTCTTAGTGGGCACTGTATAAAAGGCTATTATTTAACACAGTGACCAAAGTACATCAGTAATAATTGGCTGAATTGTGCCTATGCCTCACTGTTTTGTGGAAAGAAAGTGTGATTCACCAGGATATTTGACAAAAATTTCTAAGCAAAATGTTCAGGGTACTACACGATCTCTCTCAACCATTGATACTAAAATGCAAGAACTGTATCTTCTCTAGGATGATACTTTGGACTTAGACATTACAGTTAATGCTGAGTGATTTAAGCCTTTGGGGCAATGTTGGGATGGAATGAATGTAATCTTATGTGAAAAATGTGGCTTTAGGCAGAACATGGGGAAGAAAACTATAGCTCAAGTGATTTTATTCCCTCAAAACGTAATAATAAAACTCTATCCTCAGTGAGATACGGCCTTCAGGAGATGATTTTGGGTCTGAAAGCTTTGGCAAAAGAGCTTGATGGGAGATATTTTCCTGCTTTGCACCCATTTTGTCCCTTCCGGAACATGAGACATTTCAGCTATCTTAGAAGCTGCCACTCTTATTACACTAGGGCCTTGAGGCTAGAACTGCTAAAACATGGTATTATTATCTATGAAAAATGACCATCTATGGACACCAAGCTGGCTAACATCTAGCTAGACCTCCAGAACTGCAACGTATAAATTTCTGTGCTTTATACATTATTCAGTCTCAAATATTTTGTTATAGCACCATGACTCCTATGAGATGGCCTGTCACAAAGGTTTGCTCTTTAAAACATCAGAAAGTTGCTGTTGGATAAAGGAAGACAATATCTTAGCGTCCTCTTAATTGCTCCATCATAAAGATTACAATTGCCGTGGAATCTTTGCTTGTCACTCTAATGAAGATGGTGATTGAAAAAATATATAGATGAAGTCAATTTGTGACAAGCCAGGGACTTCTCCACTATGACTTGTTTAGTTCACATCAACTTCTTTAAAGTTCATTTCCATTCATTCAGAATTGGAAGCTAAAACTGATCCAGGGGAGTCTGTTTCCAGAAGCATTATTTAGAGTTTCTTAGAAGGTTTAAAGACGATACAAGTTTAAAATCCTAAGATATGAATCACAAAAATGATATTTTAGACATGTGTTTGGGGGCAGATTGATTGCATTTTCTTTGCAATTTTCTCAAAAAATATATATCAAAGTGCTTTACCTCTGTGTCTGGACTGTGGCGCATCTTCCTTCTCATGAAAAAAAAAAAAAACAGGAAAGGAGAAACAAAAATATCAGGGCTGTGGTTTGAATGTGATCAGGGCTGTGGTTTGAATGTGAGACATCTCTCATAGGCCTGTGTATTTGAACATGTGGTCTTTAACTGGTAGATAGTTGTAAAGCCTTTGGGAGGGTGTCATACAAAGTGGACCTTGAAGTTTTATAGGCTAGCCACCCTTTTTTCAGTTCTCTGTCTCATATGACAATAGGGCCACATATGTTGTTTGAGTCCATGTTTGTCAAAACACAAAGAAGCAGTCACTTGTTTACTCTGCGAATCCTGATATGGAATAATCTTTAAAAAATCTAAAAAAAAAAAATGTCATGTGTAGTAAGTCTTGCTGCCATTCATCTCTAGTATTAATTTCGATGAGACAATAGAAAAACAGAAATTGCTTAGCTACCATTAACAGCTTGCAATGTATTAGGCAATATGCTAAGTACTTCACATGGTTTCTTTTATTTAATCATCAGAATGAGGCTTTGAAGTACATGCTATTAAAGCCCCATTGTATGTGGTAAGGGAGCTTCCGAGAGAAAAGGTCTCAGTCAATATTTTAAGTAAACTCACTGGTCCCTTTCCTCTCCTTAGTAAATTATGCCACTCACTGTGCTCTGATCTTTCTTTCTTTCTTTTCTTTTTTCTTTCTTTTTTCCTTCCCTCCTTCCTTCCTCTCTTTCTTCCTCTCTCTCTCTCTCTCTCTCTCTCTCTCTCTCTCTCTCTCTCTCTCTCTCTCTCTCTCTCTCTCTCTCTCTCCTTCCTTTCCTTTCCTTTTCTTTTTGGCTTATTGTAATATCATCAAATAGATCCATTTTTCTTCTATCAGATTCTTTTATGTCTTGTGTCTTTATTTAATAAGACATTTATTTAATCTCAAGATTATGTATGTATTCACATCTGTTCACTCTAAGAACATAATTCTTATTTTGTATCAAGGTCAGAAATCCACTAAGAACTGTGTATGTATGTGTAGTATGTGATAATGATCTAATTATTTCCTAGTCAAAAGTATGAATTGTCCCAATGAAGTGTGCTGTTCATTCATTTGTCAGGTTCATTTGAAATTCTGTTTTAATCTTAAGTTAAAAAAAGCACTGTGCGTATGTTTCAGGATTTATCTTACTCTGTTAAGTCAGAATCTTGCTATCCATTCTATTTTAGTTATTATTTTCTAGTAAAATGTGCTGCCAGATAGAAGGAATTCCCAGGTTTCTGTTTCCCTTCAGTGTAGAGTCTTCTCGCACATACCGAGAATAAGCAGATTTAGTTGGGGAATCAGCTTGTTGACAGTCAGAGATGAGCAAGATCCCTATTGGGTTTACCAGTAGGACCAGTTATCTCCTGTCTTCCCACTCCCCACCTCTCTCCTTTGCTTGTTTGCTATAACTAGGATGGTCTCCACTCTTCTGACCTATAATCATGCAGTGATATTTTACAAAATATTAATAAAATTGGTGTTTTAAATTCATAATAAATTAAATTTTCCTTTGGACTTTTCCTTAGTTTAAAATTTTGCTAGGAGCATGAACAACCGGTTACTTCTAACTCATTTTCTTTAATGTAAAATACAAGTGCAGAAATCCCCTTTTCTCTAAATTGTAGTTATTTCAGAAAGCACTGTATTGAAATCAGGCCAAAAGTTAAAATGGATAATGTGCTATTCAAAATAATTTTTTTCTAGATATGTATTTAAGTGTGTACCTTACTTAGAGCCCAAGATAACTTAAAAATCACCTTTTCTTTCCTAAACGATGTCATTTAAAGCTCTGTTTATTACCTACAAGACAGACAATTCAACATGGCAGGCAGTATTATAGAAGAAAAATAAGGTATATGTGTTTTTAAATAAGGTCTAAGTATTATGCACAAAAATTGCCATTCACTTTTAAGAGAGATGGATGATGTTTAGACATAATTCTGGTCCAGTGAAGAAATGTCAACAAACAAAAACCAAATTGGATTCTATTTTTTTAAGTGAGCTTTACAAATTGTAGTAGCTTTATAGAAATGAATAATTCTGATGGAAAAACACATACCATTTTATAGCCCACATTTATGCAGTCCCTGTGTATCTTAAAGCTTTTGCATATATAATATCCTTATTTATAGCTAATCACACACTCATCAAATGTATCAGCAGGCTTTGAGGACCTGTACAAAACATTTAAAAAGTAATTAGGAAGTCATCCAAGACTAGTCAGCTCATTAAGAAATCCAGAGCATTTCTATGGGTCTCATTGTAATTGTTAGGTACCTCAATTTCCTGGGAACAAGTTAGGGTGATGTTCATACAGGTACGAATCAGCTTAATTTATAAAATGCCCCAGGAACATGAATACAAGCAAATGGAGCTCACTCTACCCACTTCCTTCATATTGGTACATTTTTCTGGGTGTTGTCACTTTTGGATTTGTACATTCATAAATAGATAATCAAGCAGCCCCATGAATACTCACTTTAAAATCTGAACCCCAAAGTATCCAAATGATGGATTAATATCCAAATCTCTCCCTGGACGATGATTGCAAAAGTAGTTGTTGGCTTAAACAAAAGGAATTGCTGCAATGGTTTTTTGTATGAAACAATTCTTTTCCTTAGGAAAAGACAGTCATTAATAGAATAGCAATAACGACTTTGTCACATGTCATTTGTATCCTAGCACCAAACACATCCTCAAATGAGTCACAATACAAGAGGGATGTATAAAAATACATCTATAACATGTGCGGTTCTGTGATACCCTCTACAATGGAAAGCAATCATTTCTGGCTACTGCTGTTCCTGTAATGTCTGGTCAGCATTTAAAAGTCAGTGTGTCATTCAGTTCTTTGAGCTCCTGAACTCCCAAGCAAAGTCAAGCTTAGAATCAGATAAACCTGATGTTATCTAAAATTCTCACGCAAGGGCTAGAGAGACAGCTCAGCAGGGTAAAGCACTGACAGCTCTGCCAGGGGACCCAGTTTCAATTCCCAGCACCCATATGGTGGCTCACAAGGATCTATCTCATCTGTAACTCTGTTCTCAGAGATTTGACCCCTTCATCCGCCTGTCTGCATATCTATACTTATAGGCAAAAGTACCCATGCATATTAAAAAACATTGTAAAGATTCAAGTATTTGAGAGAATCCTCATGTAAAAAAACACTATTTGGGGAAAATGCTAAGTGAATAGTGAAATTTAAAATAAGGGTCATTTCAAGCATTTATAGGGCATGCTTTTGTATTTAAAAATCATGTATTTCATTAGAGTGTTTAGCTAGAATTTAATTAAAACACACATTTCTTTTAAACTGATTTATATCCATGACATTCATCAGCTCTGGAGAAGCAGTCACAGTCTGGGGAAATCACTACCAAAGTTTGCTTCTAATGCTGAGGCCACCCTAGGATGCTGGCTGCACTGTGGGGTGGGGGGTTGGGGTCTCAGAGGAGTGTTCATTCAGAATCAGAGGGAAAAAAAACCTTTAGGATAAATGTCTGAATTTGTTCTCCTATTGATCAAATTAATTGGATGATTTCCAAATCTTCACTTTACTGAGTGTTTTATTGACATAACCTTTGGCCAAGAAACATATAGATTTCAAAATGACTTTTCCTATAGACAGAAAATCAATTTGGTTATTTTAGTAAGTCTCACTGAGCAAAATAGTTGACCGAGTCATTAATGCAGGTGTGGGGCAGGGAAGTAGGCGACAACATAGAAAAAGCAGATTTTTGATGCTCTTAGCCTTTGATGGAAAAGCATGAAAGCCAAAGAACCAACTTGGAAATTTTGAGTCCACAAAGGAACGTTGTATGACAAAAATAGAATCCACTTGAGACCCTTGTTCATTTTTATACAAGTCCACAATCTGTAGGATAAAATGGTCTTAATTCAATGAAACATTTTCTTCAAAAGACCCTTTCAAACTGGATACATGTCTGTAATCCCTGCACGAGAAGATCTATTTTATTTTCATTTTTGGTATGTAGGAGTCTTTTGCCCGTATGTATGCGTGGACGTATGTGAACCTCCTATTTGAAGAGCCCAGGTGAGTGCGTTAGAAACTAGAGTTACAGACAGTTATAAACTTCCGTGTAGTTCTGGGAACCAAATTTGAATCCTCTGCAGGAGCAAGAAACTATCTTTAAAAATGAGCCATTTCTCCACCCTCAACCCCAACCCTTGAAAAATAAAAGCAGAGAAATCTGAAAGTTAAGGCCATCCTTGACTATATAGTGAGCTTAAGAGTAGCCTGTTTGATATAAGGTCCTACTTTTTAAGACTACGTTGTCATTAGAAGACTATACCAAATCTATGAATCTGTGCTGACACCTTGAAGATGTCTCTGCATGGTAACTGACAGTGAGGACTCCTGGGCTGGCATCTCAGCTTTACCTCTATACTCTTTCTTTACTGGCCTCCCCATGCCTCAGTTTCCTCTTCTTTAATAGTAGGAAAATATAGGTGCTTCCCTTATGTGGATGTTGTGAGAAGGAATAAATTAACACAGTAATTAGTACAGACATGAGCACTTGAAGAAGGAAGTGGTCAATAGGTTTTACTGATCTTCATTTTCATCTTGAAATATCAATCCTAGCCTTCATTTACCTACTGATGAATTAATATAACATCCTACAAACTCCCTTCTAGGAAACAATTTCAATTGAAAACATTCATCATCTTTAAGCCATTTTTTTTTTAACAATGTTAGAACACCATTGTTAAAATGATTGAACTGATTTGATCATGCATGAAGTGCACTTTGTGTAAACATCTCCATGTGAGGGCGGAGGGAAATGCAACCACACAAATAAACCAACAGACTTTTCAATTAAACTTAGATCATTCCTGCCTTGAAATTATAGTGTGCACAGATGATATCCATTAAGTAAGAACTGAACCAAAGGTTTAATGGTAATTCAAATGTTTGAAGCCTTGCTAGAATGATTTAATGAAGTATATACATTCCCTTGGAGGATGTGATACAACTACACTCAATTGGAATAAAAACTGTATACTACACAAGCAGCAATTTGCATCCAGTTTTTGAAGACTTGCTTCTGAGGGTAATTTGTATAAATATACCTGAAGTCCATCATCTACACAGTTTGGTCAGTGTGACTATTTATTTGAAACCTTGGCTGATTAACAGCTGTAACAATATGGCCAAATTGGTCCTTTTCCTAAAAATATTAAGTATATTTGTTAAGAGACCTGGTAGTTCATATCATTATGCAATTATTTTTAAATGACCTATGCAAAATATGGACTGCTTTCTATCTTGTGGTATTATTTTACGTAATTAAGTTATCACGCTTTCAGTTCTCAACAGAGAAATGAAAGCATATCCACACTATAACAGATAGCCAAACTGTCTCAGATTGTGTCTGCAAGTGGGGACAGACACATTAATATGTGTACATTTTTATTAGAGCAGAAGTGAATCCAAAAATACAATCTCTTGAGTTCAATTATGAAGCCCATATGCTTGAGTGAATGCATGACAAAAATGTGCAACTTCATTCCACATTAGAGACACTACAGATTTCTGCTTTGATTCAGAAAGTACTCAGATTGCTAATGTGGCGTACACAGCTAAAAGGCTAATATCATTGCTGTGTGGAGTAATATAAATGGGTGAGTGAAAACATCTGTACTTTTTATGTGTTAAAAACATGGCCTTTAAATCCAAGGGCATATGCATGTAGAGGATAAGGTTTTTAATAACAAGGAGTGCTTGTATCAGAGCGCCTCCTGGATAATGATAGTAAAGAAAAAAAGTCATTTATAGCAACTTTGGGTTTTAAAAAGCTACAGCTTAATGGTGAGGCTCTACGTAAACTCACCTGTGCAGGCATGAGGAAGAGTTCCTGGGAGGAACAGCTCTAGGTGAGTTGGGTCTTTAGAAATATAAGTCCAACCTCAAGTATCTACAAAGAGATGGAGCAAAGGCTGCACCATCTTTGGAGTTGGTAACTTGGGAGGTTTGGTGAGGAATCAAGATATACCAAGATGAAAATGCATTTTGATTGTAGACCAGTGGCAGGTGCAGAACTCATTCCAAGTGAATAATTCATGCTTAAAGATGTGTAACCAGAGGCGTTGCTATTTATAGACTCCTTCAAAGAACACAAAACTTGAGCTTCGTAGTGCTGTTAAAGGAAGCTAACTAACATCACAGAACAACCAAGTAGCATTTGAAGCTTGCCCTGCTCAAGTTCCTGCTCAATTAACTTGACTTTGGAACCTGAACCAGTTAAAATTCTCTTTAGCTCCTGCCAAAAGTAGATTCATTACTTAGTAGACACTTTGAACCTTGGTGATATATGCAAATTATTGTAAATGAATTAACAGTTTTTAACATGGCAAGTATTGTTCTATATGCTCTCTGTGTCTATTCAAGATGTTGGTGGGTGGCATTTCAGGGGCCCCAGGATCCCCACATTCTAGTGTTCAGCATTCTGTTTAAATCCTTAGTTTTCTCTAGGTGTAGAACAGGTGGTTTTCTTTTAATCAACTCGATGCAAAAAATAGTCATGGGATTAAAAATAAGTAGGTGTATATGGCTGCATAAGACACAGAGTCACCTGAAAAGAGGGAATCTCATTTGAGGAGTTGCTTCCATAACATTAACCTGTAAATATATCTGTGGGACATTGTTGTTGTTGTTGTTAATGATTGATGAGAGAGGGTCTAGCTAATTGAAGCAGTACCATCGCTGGGCAGGTGGTCCAAGAACATATAAGAAACAGGCTGAGCAAACCATGCAAGGCAAGCCAGTAAGTGCCATTTACCTCATGGTCTCTGTCTCCAGGTCACTGCCTATCTTCTCTTGATGATGGACTATAACCTTAAAGATGGAACAAACCCTTTCTTAGGTTAGTTGGTCTTGTCACAGTGTTTATCACAGCAACAGAAAGCAATTGGGCATAGCATATCTAAAATCACTTCTTTTAAATCTGATCGCTTCTGAATTTACCTCTGCCCCTAAACAATAGAGGAACAACTTTGTAAAATGGTGCCATGACAAGATGAAAACAGATTATGGACCATGAGAATGGGTGAGATAAAATTATTGCTGATATTGACAAGAATTATTTTTTTCCTGAGGGGTAGCATGGTCAGAAAACACAGGAAGATAACAGACAACAAAGGAGAAATGCTGTGTCATAGCAGGTGCCAGTGATGCTCCAGAACTATTTAGCAAAAGGAGTTGGCATGCAGACTGGGAGGCAGATAGGGGAGGGGAAAAAGAGGCCTATCAATGGGCTTTTCCTTTTTAATAGAGGATACTTTGCAGGATGAAAGGGGATTCTCTGGTTATGACCTCTCTTTAGCCAAAAGCCTATCAACTCAGAACCTGCCTTCACCTCAAGTGGCTCGCCCACCTGGGGCGAGGCTTCCTGTCTGCTAGGAGCTACACCCACCTCCAGAGACCGAAGATGAAGATGCTGATTGGGCCATGGAATGATGGCAGACTGAGGGCAAGGATTTGCCTGCATGCTTGTTTCTCAGTTGAATAATACATGGCGGACTGAAAGCAGAACCATGCCTCCGTCTCATTTTTTATTCCCTCTCGCTGTCTGATTCCCTTTATCCTTTTAGGCTCCTACTCCTCTTCCAGAAGACCTGATCTTATGCAGCTGCTGGCGGCTGCAACATCTGGTAGAAAGGAAGAGACTGGCAATTTGGGCTGCATGGGGGTAACTCAGTGTGGCAACATCTTCCAGGCTAATTCCTGATCACCTCCTTGATATTCCCATCCTAAACCACATGGCAGAAATAATGGTATAAGAGTTCTACTAAGGAGGAGGAGGAGAAGGAGGAGGAGAAGGAGGAGGAGGAGGAGGAGGAGGAGGAGGAGGAGGAGGAGGAGGGAGCAGCAGCAGCAGCAGCAGCAGCTGTGATGGACCGCAACTGCCACTTTCCTTTGTCTCTCTATTTCTGTATCCCACCACGCCCCCAACCACCTCAGTGTTTTGTCTCACCCACTACTGGGAGCCTGGGTAAATTTGATGAAGTTTGGAATAACCTAACTACTAGCTAAGTGAGAGGCTTTCCTGACCATCATTTGGGACCCAACTTGGGGCTATGCCAAAAGTGCAATTGGAAATAGTGGCGAATGCACTTAAAATGCCTTCAGACGATTATGTACCCATTAAATGTAGACTGGTGAAAAGAGTATTCTTATTCTCACTGGAGTCACAGCAGAACCGTCATATATAGTCCTCTTATTATAACATGTAAACCACGGAAGAGAACAACAGTAATATGACCAATAAAAGTCTGTACATCACTTACTTAATGGGGAAACAGATGCAACTGAAACTCCTTGCCCATGAGTACAATCACTTCTTTCCAAGGAATAGCCATTTTTCCAGTCCTGTTTATTATCTCCCAAGAGTTGGTACAAATCTTTGAATTGTGTAGCCATAAACAAAACATTTTCTGTTTTCCCATGTTCTTAAGCTATGCAAATAACTTCTTATGTAGCTCTGCCACTTGCCTCTGTTATCTTCATTGCTAGCTATGGAGATTACTTTTGGTTACTTCTGGTAGTTGTGGTCCATCCATTGTCTGATGGATAGCATTCCTCTATTGTTGTCAATGACAGTTCATGATGACGATTTACATTACCTCCAGTTTTCCCCATTACCAGAGTACCATCTTGAGTAGTGAAAAGACCTATGTATTTTGTGTCTGTCTAATGTGAATACTGATGAATCCTAGATATAGATGTTCAACTTCCTGACACTCTAACATAGTTGTACATCACCGTTGGTAATAGACTCTTCTGCTGGATATCCTCTCATGCCAGTACGTCTACTTTTGAAATATGGCGATTCTTGAATTGGATTTCCTTATTTTAATCAGGAGCTCCATAACCATATGCAGTTTATATAAATACAGCCTTCTGGAGAACTGAGCTCAACAGACCCTTCTTAGCTGGTTGGATCTCAGTAGGCTCCACTGAGATTCTCAGTGAATGGCGATATGGATCCTGTCAGGTACATATTGTCTTCTAAGGTGAGGAAGGGGATGTCTTGAGCTTGTAAGGCAACTAATTTGGTTTTAATGGTGGGGAAATGCTAGGAAGAAACCACAAAACCCAATGGGAATGTAATGGTTCTATGACCACAGACAAAAGGAAACTGGGCTTGTAGACTACAAAATATACAGTGACTTGTGATAAGGGCAGAACATGAAAATAGGAAGAGTTGCTTGAAGTTTTATATACTTCCTTTCTACTTCAAGTATGTCCTTTGCCTGCCACTTTAAGATACAGGGGTCTCTCATTGCAGTTTCTTTGGTGCCGATGGCTTGCTGATGATGATTCTAGAACTCTGAGTATGAACCTTCACTACTGTTTCAGCACATGGGAAATCAGTCATGGAAACAATATGTTTTTATTGAAATTCTTCAAGAAAGAGGCAATTGTATGTCTCTACTTACTCATCCAGGCTTCTAGGGCTATTACACATAGGGCTTTTATATGTCTAGGGCTATTAAACATAGAAAAAATAAGACTTTTATGGCTTTAGCTTTATAGCAGTGACTGAGCATACAACCTTTTGTTTGTTTTGAGGAACCCCTCTACTGATATCCATGATGACTGTGCAAGTTTACATTCTTATCCCTAAATCCATACCTGCATCTGTTTTCTTGATAATAGCATTCCAGCTAGAGTGAGACAGAATCTCAAAGGATATTATACACTTTTAAAAGTAATCTTTGGCCATTTGTATTTCTTCTTTTGAGAATGGTATGATTGGTTTATCAGTTCATTTATTGAAGTATGACCTTGCTTAGTGTTAAATTTTTTACAGTATTTTTTTATATATCCTGGATACTAATCCCTTGTCTGGTGCAAAATAGGCAAAGATTGTTTTCCCACTTTCTAGGATGTCCGTTCACTGTGATGACTATTTTCTTTGTTATGCAGAATCTTCTTCCTTTCTCATAACTCCATTTGTCCATTCTTACTATTTTATGAGCAATAGAAATCCTGTTTGGAAAACCCTTGTGTATGACATATCTCGAATTTCAGAGTTTTGGTTCTAGCATCTTCCACCCATTCTGAGTGGGTTGTTTTGTAGTATGAGTTTTATTTTTCTACATATTGCAATTCAGTTTCCAAGTATTATTTGATTAAGGGGTATTTTTTAAATACAGTTTTATCAAAATTCAGGTGGCTGTACTTGTGTGGGTTTATTTCTGTGTCTTCTGTTCTATTCTAATTGTCTACATATCTGTTTTGAACTAGTACCATGCAATCTTTGTTTTAGGGTCCCTGTAATATAGTTAGTTTGAGATGGGGCATTGTGAAATCCCCAGCATTGTTCTTGGAATAATGGTTGTTTGTGTTCAGGACCTTTTCATGTTAAATTTAGGATCATTTTACATACTTATAAAAAGAATATCATTTGAATTTCCATTGGTATTACATTAGATATGTTGCTTTGGTAATATAAACATTCCCAAATATTAATTATGTCTATTTTTGAGTATGGGAGACCTTTGCATCTTCTAATAGCTTTTTCTAATTCTTTAGTGTCTTTAAGTTTTCATTTTAGAAAACTTTTACCCCTTTGATCAAGTTTATTCTTAACTACTTTACCTCCTTTAAAGCTATTGTGAATAGAATTTTCCCCTACTTATTTCTCAGCAACTTCATAATTCATATAGAGAAAAGCTATTGATTTGGGGAGCTGGGAAGAAAACTCTGCTAGGAAAGGGCTTGTCATGCCAGCTCAAGGACTTGAGTTTGATTCTAAGAATCTATAGGGGAAAAAAATCCAGATATTATTACTGAGAAGATAACTCCGTGTCTACAGAAGCTTGAAGACCTGAGTTTGAATCCTACATCTGTATGATCAAAAGGAGGCAGGAGACTACCCAGAAGACTGTTAGCCAGCTAGCCTGGCATACGTGGAGTCAATCAACAGTGAGACTCTGTCTCAAAGAAGGCAAAAGATAAAAGATAGAGAATGATAATTGAGGCTGTCCTTTGACCTTCATAATACACTGCTGAATATATATGCTCATATCCACTTCTCTCTGTGTCTTTGTCTCTGTCTCTGTCTCTTTGCCTCTCTGTCTCTGACTGTTTCTTTCTCTGCTTCTCTCCCTCCCTCTCTCCCTCTCCCCCTCCACCTGCTCTGTCTCTCACACACACAGATGAACAAAAACAATAGAAACAACAGTATGTTGAATGTAATGTCTTGAGATTTTAATCCCAGTGTTGGGGCAGCAGAGACTGGCAAATTCTTGGGACTCACTGGTCAGCCAGCTTATCCTAATCAGAAACTTATAGGGCAGTAAGAGACTTTGATCACAGAAAGAAATGATAGACAGCACGTGATGAATGGCATATGAGCTTGACCTTCATCCTCTGTATGCATATGTACATGTGTATACCTCCCTCATCTTGCACTACTGACTTTTATACATTACTTCTTGTACTCTTTTAAAAAGATTTTATGCTACTCAGAAAAGTATTATGATTAAATTTATCTTCTTTGCCAATAAATTTTAATTACAAATATACCAGACAAGTAGAAACGAGAATTTCATTTTAGTTTATGTATCCTACAATGCTGAAGCTCGTTCTTGCAACCTCCCTCTCCACTGGCCAAAGTAGTATAGCTTGCTAAGTTTGGGAAACAGCATACCTTACTGTAAATTTATTGTTGGCATTTGAGAGAAGTGAAAACTTCCTTGTTTCTGACATTTCTTCTCTTCTTGCTTGAAGGGTTCAAACCCTTTCTTTAGAAGGGATTCTAGGAGAAAGTTAATGCTGCCAAATTACATGTAACAATGAGACATATTTACCTTCTTCCGGTCTCTGCATGTGTCACTGACGCTGAAAGTTCAAAACACTGTTTGTATTACAACAAATGGATGTCACTTTTTAATACGCTTTTAAGACTTTTCTACAATGGTGCACTTTAAAAACACAGCAATTGCTGTCACTTGTGCAATGTCAGGACAAGCTTTTGGCATTGTTAAAGCTCACCAAAAAGGCTGAATTAACCATCTTGACTATCGAGAAACTTAGAGAAAAGAGAAAAATCTTTCCATGTGGTGACAGTTCAAAGGAACACAGAGACAGATGGATAGAGTGTTATCACCAGACAGACATTCTCACTATTCAGGAAGCTGGAAGGAGAGAGAGACCAGGAGCCAGCCACCAACAGCAAGATTTCCTTCTCCCTCCCCCTCTCCCTCTCCCTCTCCCTCTCCCTCTCCCTCTC
>NW_022196895.1:51271667-51280063 GCF_008632895.1 Mastomys coucha
CTCTCTCTCTCTCTCTCTCTCTGTCTCCATAGTTAATCTCTGAGAAAAATAATACTGAACAAACTGGTAACCGAATTACAGTCTTTCCTCAGGATCTTTGTGCTGGGGAATTATCTCTATGAATTCTCTCTGGTACACTGGAGGGAGGAGGGGTATTCTTCTGGAGGGGCAACCCCAGTAATGAAAGCCATTATTACATCTTTATTGCTGCTGTGTACTTAATGAGAGAAAAGCAACAGCTACCCCTGAAAGAGTTAACGCTGCATCTCTTCTTACACCTAATTAACAGCAGGAAAGCTTTAGGCAAACGGGGAAAATGGGACTCTTGGGGCAAGGTAATCTTCTTAGCGACTCCATGTAAACCCGAAGAATACCTGTTAGCCAGACAGAAGACAGGAGCAGATAGGTTTTGCAGTCTGCTTGCAGGTCCTTCTGTGGCAAAATAAATGTTAAGGTAAAAGAGGTTGTGACAGTTAAGCTTCATATATTTTTTTAATAAGGTTGCTAAATTCATACTCTCTGAAAAATGTCACAAGTATGTATGTCCTTTTCGCATTTAATGCAATTTTGCTAATTTTGACCTAAAAGGAAAGATATAGTTTGAATTAAAATATTTTTAATGAATGGCGAAGACTTGAAATTCAGTAATAGAAACATGGTTTGGGAGAACTACGGTAGAAATGCCATATAGGCATTGTGTCAATTTCTATGCTTGTTTAAAGAAGGCAGAACTTAGTTATACTCAGTTATGGGAAGAGCTATCCGGCTGAAAGGGGGGTCGAAAAGATTCTCATAGCTCAATCAAGACCTGATGAACTTCATGAGGGGTGCCTTCTCCCTAGCCAGGACAGTCTAACAAAACTACCTCAAATCATTTGACTCAAAGAAGATATGAGACAAGAATTACAACTAGTTTATCCAACTTTAAGTATTTTTTGATTGACACATAAAAGCAGTGCAATCCCATGGGGTACAGTGTGTTGTTTGGATACATGTGTGTTTGTAATGATCAAATGAGGATTACTATCATACCAATTACCTTAAACATTTATCATTTTTGACACTAGGATTTGTTATACAAAAGTACAAACCAAAATAATAAATAATAACACATGATGAAATAATAATAATTAGCTAATAATAAACGAGGATCCATTTCTTAGAGGTTTTCTCCTGTGGACGGTTACTATTTTATGACTAAGGAGACAGTATCAACCACCTGCAATGCTGTGAGAACATGTAGCTGCTTTTGTCTAAGTTACTCTGATATCCTTAGTTCCTCTCCCATTTACCTAGATTGCACCAAATTCTATGAACAAATAAACAAGATGAGTCTTTCCTGAGGTTAATGTTTTTTTTTTTTAAAGACTTATTTATTTATTTGTTTTATGTATGTGAGTATACTGTGGCTGACTTCAGACACACCAGAAGAGGGCATCAAATCCCATTACAGATGGTTGTGAACCACCATGTGGTTGCTGGGAATTGAACTCAGGATCTCTGGAAGGGCAGTCAATGCTCTTAACCACTGAGCCATCTCTCCAGTCCCTCTGAGGTTAATATTAATGAGTTTGAGTTGGGATATTTACTAGAAGCTTGATTGCAAATTTCAAGTTTTCACTTTAAAAGAGTAAATGCTTTTCTTGAGAAAAGAGGTAGAGAATTTTCCTAAATTATTAAGTCTCCACAAAATATAATTAACAGTTTTATTATAGTAGGGGAAGGCTTTTTTAAGGTGACCTAATTCAAGCCCAAAGTCATACAGGAATATGGATTTTTCCTCCTGCCTGAAATGGTCTCACTTCTTTTTCAGGCAAAATTCCTTTGTTCTTCATGATCCAGTTTTTGTGGCGTCCTCTGCAGGGAGGTTGGGGGGGGGGGAGAGAAGCTTCCAGATGGCTTGGTGCCATTCTGTATTTAGAAAAGTAGCATATGTATTTTATTTTTCAAATTATCTTTATTATACTTATAACTCAAAGATATTGGAGAAGAGGGAAATACTGTGTCACCAGACAATGGCTTTTGAAACCTTGCTTTCTATTACTAAAATATTTAAATGACTATCTGATGGCCATCCCTATACCATTAAGTCTGAACAGAGAAGATTTAGTTATAGTTTCTTGGACAATCCCACTAGTACATGACAATGGGGATCTTGAAGCTCAGAGTTCTCCTGAATTTTGAGGCTAATTTTTATGTATCTTAAAAGCCTTCTCTTCTGGAAGCAGAAAGAATAGAAGAGAAAAAGGGTCATGGACAACACCAGGAGAAAGGGCCTCTTTTAAGGCAAAACAACAAAAGCAACACAAGGCAAAGCAAAACTGAAAACAAACACACCACAAAAATGAATGAATGAATGAATGAATAAATAAATAAAAGCAAAAAAAAAAAAAAAAAAAAAAAAAAAAAAAAAAAAAAAAAAAAAAAAAAAAAAAAAAAAAAAAGAAAAAACTCCAAAAAGCCAAGAACCTGATCAGAGCTCATATGAAGTCACAGAGACTGAAGCAGCCATCACAGGGCCAACACCGGTCTGGACCAAGTTCCCTGTGTATATGCTATAGCTTTTACTTCAGTGCTCTTATAGAATACTTGAATGTGTTGAAGGAGTGGGTCTCTGATTCTTGTGCCTGCTCTTGGGGCTCTTTTATTTTTCTGTTCTCTTGGCATGCCCATCTTTAATATGATAGCTTTTGTTTTATCTTATTGTAGTTCATTTTGTCATATTTTTGTTGTTATCTCTTAGAAGCCTGCCTTTTTCTAACAAGAAACAAAAAAGGAAGAGATCCAGATGGAAGAGGAGGTGGGGAGGAACCAGGAGGAGTAGAGACACTGTCTTCATATTACATCGGATGAGAAAGGAATCCACCTTTAGTAAAAGGGGCGAGGACTTCTCTCAGATCTCAAGTGTTTTAACTCAAAAAGGTGTCAGAACGACCTCTAGTTTTACGATATAAATGGCATTTCTGCCTCTGTATATCTGTGTATGTCTAAATGAATTCACAAACAGAGTATTCTGTGAGGAGGAATATTTTCTTACACATGTAAGTTATATTAGTTATCAACAGCTTAACATAGTTATGTGAGTTCTCTACTACCTTAAAGAAAGGCTGCTGAAGCTGCCATAATTATTTAGGTCCATAACCATCTAATGAATCCTTTTAAATGTAAGACTCAGGCTATAAAAGGAAACAGTTCATTCTAGAAGCATTTAGAGTTTGAGCAATGGTAGAGGAACATATGAACCAAACCCTCAGAGGCGTCATGTTAAAGACCTTTAAGGCACTACACATAGAAGATTTAAATAAAGGCAAGGGGATTCCACCTGGTTAGGAAGATGTGCATAACTATGTCATCTAGGTCATACTGTCTGGTTAACAATAAGAAGGTGTTAACTCAGGCACAGAATATTGGAAATTTTTCCACTCATTTCTTACATTGAAGAGAGACTTGATCTCTTCCAGATGTTTAGTGTACATTTAGTTGTAATAAACACAAAAGCCTGAACTTTATAGAAAAATGCAAATGTGACTTGGTCTACTCCAATCAAACAGCCAGGGCTACAGTCAAGATCAAATGTGCCAATCCATCCTCCAGTGGCTTTCTAAGATCACAGGGGAGAGCCCTTCACCAATTTCAGATCTCAACTGACCTTGTCAATGCTTTTCACATTTGGCTTGGGCAGGGCTTGCTTCTGTTTGACAGAGCATCCTTGGACATTGTATCAGGAGGTAGAGACCTGGACAGGCTGAGTTGTCTGTGCAAGGGAAAAAGTGGACAAGACATGGTAAAACAGTGGGAGGTGGATATGTGTTTTCCTCGTAATCCCTGGATGCAAGGCTTGGCAGATGGGAAAGCTGATCTTTACTCTGAGACTGAAATGCTGCTAATATTTCAACTTGGTCTTACATCCTGAATTTTGAAATAAGCCAATTATCAGTGATGTGTTAGAATGGCGGGTTGCATCAGAACATACCACACACTAGGACCAAACAGTTCCACGTGTAAGAGGTTTAATTGAGAGGGAGAGAGGGGGGCAGTAGTAGCATGGAAAGAGAGGAGGGAGAGAGAGGGAAGGACAGAGGAATGTTCCCCGTATATATATGGGTTGTGATGTATGGCCACAGATAAAGGTGGGAGGTGAGTCCAATGGATTCTGGGAATATGGTGGCTGTTGCCCTGGCAACAGGTCTGTGGACCCGCCACAGGTTTTGGATGTCCTGATGCTAACAATCAGGGCTCTTATAAACTACAGCTTATATAGTCTTTTATCCTCCGAGGTATTTTCTCTCTCTATTTTTTTTTCTAACTAAAACATATGGAATTAGAAAGCATTTCCATTTGGCATGTGGAACTGCATGTAGAATATTAAATATATTTAGGTAGGGTAAAGGAAACCCCTTAAAACACCTAATATATTCTAGATTGCTTTCCTAACAAAGCCGATACTCATCATCCTTAAATGGGCTTCTTGTTGAAGAGTTAGGATTCCAGTTCATCATGAGTGATAACTTGCCTCAATATCTAAAGTTTCAGGGAGAAAAATAGTTCTCTCTCTATTGTCATGGGTTTCAGTGGACATGGACCTAATTTTCATTTAAACTGAGTTTAAAATATCAAATCGTACATAGGAATAAGAGTCAATTATTAGGTAGAAAGTAGCACGCATTAAACAAAATGGAAGTAATATAATTATAAACATTTCTGGATCTAAAATATACGCTTATATGACTTACTCAGTGGTTATATTGTCACTTGGGATGAAAGCAATTGATGCCGAAGGACACATATCTAGTCTACATTATTTACAGAATTGGTAATGCCAAGTACCTATGGATTTCAACATTTGATGTGGAAATGAAGGGCCTCATGTTAACTACTGAATCTAGATCACTCTTTGATTCATGGTTGCAAATGCTCAGCTAGAATTCTGTACCATCCCTACCCCAAAACTTGTGTTTGGAAAGGATGATAATTAGGCTGTCCAAAACCCAACACATTGTAGATAAGACCCACAGAGGTTAAAAGTGGCCCCAAATCAGGAATGAACTAAGGCCAGGAGCTGTGGCTTCCTGAGCTGAACTCAGCAGTACCCAAGTCAATGCTTAGGGATTTCATGAGGGAAGTAAGACCACCCTTGGTCTGGAACATCCAGGAGATCATCTGAGGTCACTTTATTTCCATCTCCGAGTTCTCTAGACCAGCACATTATGGAAATACTACCTTCAGGAAGTGGGGAGACTTTGAAACTAACTGTTTATGGAAATAAAAAAGACAGTGCTTTTTGAGACAGTCAAACTTTCACCAGTTTCTGGGCAAGCGCTATGCAGAAGATAATTAAGTGTAGCACAAGAACACTAAGTGAACTGAATGTTCCTACTGTAAATTATCTCTTTGAGACACACTGGATACCAGATGGCCAGTCACGATGTGGGTCTGTTTGGTAATGGCAGAAGCTGAAAGGCCAGAGAGGAACCACTCTACCCATGGATCTAGATGCCAATACCTGGGTGAACCATAGTTCAAGTTTTTCAGGTTGGTTGAACAAGGTCCTAAATTTGTGTCAAGTCCCTTTAATGACTCTTTCTCTAAGACCTATGGTGACCTGGGTGAGCTTTCAAACAGGAGGGTTACTCACCGGAGAGGTTTTCCCCCACACTCCTCTCCCAGTTAGAGACCTGCATTTGGTCTGGGTTCCCTGGAATGTTGCTCTTGTTAACACTCATCAAACACAGGAAAAATAAAACAGCAACTCAACTGTGCTGGCCATGTGAATACCTTGTTCAAATACTATGCACAGTTCTAACTGGCTAGCGATGGATAGCGTGGAAAAGAAAAAAAGAAAGAAAGGACCCAACGGTCCAGATTTATACCACTGGGCAGGTCTAAAAGCAAAGTCACCGCTGAAATATATTCATTTACAATTTAAAATGAGCCTTTCGGTGAATAACTGTTTACGTTTTCATGAAGAGGCTATGCAGTGCAACCGGGACCCATTTACAATGTGTTAACCAAATAATGCATGTTTACAAAAGATTTAGAGTTTGTTTTTTGGAGAAAAGGACTATAGTACCCATGCCAACCAAAACCAGGCAGTATGTGCAGTTAGTAAATCTTTTCTCAGCTGGAAAATTAGTGTCAAGTTACCTAAGTCCGTCAACGACATAAGTCGTAATGAGCATAAGTCACTCATTAAATTGATGTGTGAAGATAGTATGCTTAAACAGCTCTCTCTCTCTCTCTCTCTCTCTCTCTCTCTCTCTCTCTCTCTCTCTCTCTCTTAAATCAGCCCAATAATGAGGTGGAGGTAGAGTTGCTTAACCAGGGCAAGGAAGAAGGAAAGCAGAACCATGCTAAAATGGCCATCCTGAATTTAATAGTGTACAACAAAACCCTAAGCAGGTCAACTACATGGTTCAGCAACTCCTAAAAGCCCTGTCTGCTTCTACAGGGCTTATCAGTGAGGGCTGGTGCATGAGAGCTCCAAGGAGAGCTGATTTACAGCGCAGGAGAGCTTTGTGGTGACAAAGGAAGGCCAGATCCTCCAATGCCTTCTGTATTTTTTAGATTCCAGATGATATGGTCCTGTGATAGGATCTCTTACTCTGCCATCGACATAAACAGGTCACAGTGTCTGCTAAAGCTGGCACAGGAGTCAGAGCAATCTCTCTCCCTCCCTCTGTCTAGGTCAGAGCCAGATTTTTTTTTTTTTATTGAGTCAAGCTATCTAATTGAACACAAATCATGTGATCAGACTCGGAGTATATTAAAAATGAAACAGAGGGACCAGATTTGTCTCAGACTAGAGCTGTTACAGGGTTAAGTTTCAGACATCTCTTGAATACAAAATGAATTTTATACTCTTGCATTGGCAGAAGTTCAATGGGCGGTGGCGCCGGATGGGGGATGAGAATGAGAAGGTAGGGGGTGTTGAACACACACACACACACACACACACACACACACACACACACACGCACACCATGCGCATGCGCTCCTGCACAAATCTAGTTTCAGGCTAGCTGTGTCTGTTGTGAAGCAATATGTTGGCTAAATAGGACAAGTCAGGTGAATTAACATCTCCTGGCAGGCTGATTTAAACCATGGCTCCACAGACCAGAGCCCTGTCCAGATCTCAGGAAAGTGAATTATATATAATAACACTTACAGTTTCCTAGTACTATTAGATTTGCCTTCTTACATAAATGCTTAAGTTATGATAGAAAACAGGGCCATGTCAGTTCCTCTCCGTCTCAGCACATTCGCTATTAGCATAAGAAATGCTGCTTAAGGCAGACCTAGTCGGGCTTGAAATTTCTGAATTAATGGATTTGATTTCCTCTTGAGACAAACCATCAGCCTCGCAGTAATGGAAATAGATATAGTTGGTAAAACAAATAAAACGCTGGCATGCAGATAAAATGGGTTTCAGTTTAAAATAGTAATGTTGTAATTGAAGTGAACAATTACAGGGCTGCTCCTAGGCACAAAGAAATGCCAGGAAAATGAAGTCATGTTTTTGTTAAGTATAGTCATTTCATGAAAACGTGGAGCTGCAGATGTCATTGTCTGCCACAGGGAAAACTATACTTATTCTGCTATACAAAGATCATTTAATAACATTTGGCTAATTTTAATAATAATTGCTAATATTAACCCCGTGTTTCACCGGGAGCTTAAAGACAAAGGCGTCTCAGTTCTCCCCATTCTGTTGGGAATGAGCCAAGGAGGGCAAGTTCCTGTAAGAGCTCTCTTGGCAAAGAGGTCTCAGAATTCCCCACCCCCACCCTTGTTAATGTCTTATTTCTCTTTCTTTGTTGAGCATCTGTTATCAGAAATGGAGCGTGGAAGCTGGCAAGAGGAGATGTGGGAGGGAGGAAGAGTAAAGCCGGATATCCAGGACAAAATAGTGGGCTCCAGAATGTTCACTTCGGAGGCAGCTCTCCCAACCTTCCCGGCCCATTCCCCTCCCCGCCCCCTCCCCTCCGCCTCCAGCCTGATCTGTTTCAACTTGTCTGTGAACCATATGAAATTCAGAACAGCAACTTCCAGTTTTAGAACTTGAAATCTTTTCATGTGTGCGCGCATGGGCTCCGAGAAGACAGTGATACAAGCACACTTAAGCAAAATGCTCCACTGGGTCCTAACCCTCGCTCTGCCCTCCTTCCCCTCCTCTATTTTACTGCACTGCAGGAAGAGACCTGCCCGGGGTTTCCTCTTCAGGTTGTGGTAATTAAAACAGTATTGGAACTGTGGGATTTTGTTTGGAAATACACAGTGTTTTGTGCTTTACAAGGCTGACTGGTTCACACAGCCTGTTGGAGTCATTTGGCAGTTTCTTATATACAAGGGAAAAGCCTAAGGTTGAATATATATATATATATATATATATATATATA
>NW_022196895.1:51280286-51286191 GCF_008632895.1 Mastomys coucha
CACAGGCCTCCACTCCCTCCACCTCCTCCCTGTCCCCTCCTCCACCCTGCTCCCCCTCCACCCCGCCCCCAGAGGGTTGTGCTGTGACTTCCTGAGAGAAAAGGTTAAATGGGCCAGCTCTGTGACTTGGATTGAATCCAGAAGGGCCTCTTCCTTTTTGTACCTCAGCCAGTTCAAATCATTCATTCCCTAAGGCTGCCTACCTGTAACAGTCACCAGTGACCTCCAGCCTGCGGACCTCCGGTGATTTCCCCTTCCCATTGCCCAAGTACAACTCCTGCCAGAAGACAAATGCTCTGCAGGCCCAGGACAGATCTGGAGAGCGGAGATCGGGCAGGCTGTCTGCATATGTCACCATAAAGCCTTGCATGAGGAGATTTCACTGCCTTCTTCACACTCACGCTCATATAAACACACCCACATTCAACATCAAGTTGCCCACACTGGAAAGCAGTCCTCTTCTATTAGGAGACATTTTAAAATGTATTAGCATATCATTCCCCAAAAGCCATCAGCCTAAACGTGTTTGTTACTCTTTGCTGTTTTAAAACCCCTCCTAAATGGCTTCCAAGGAGACAAGGGACTTCCTGGAGACTGAATCACACCCTTACTCTGGTGAGGAATATCCACATCTGACAAAGACTTAAATCTCCACCCCACCCCACCCCCCTCTTGACACAGTGGCTGGTGACACATAATGTACTTTTTTTTCCTTCTTTTGACAGAGTAATAAAAATCTCATTATCTCTGAATAGGCAGCAATTTCGTTATCTAATCTTTTTACCAAAAGGTTAGTTAATTAATCAGAAACAAATCCTGATTATTATTTCAATAGAATTAGAGGAAGAAATCACCAGAGTGCAGCTAAATAGGGCCAGCCTATTTCACCTGCTTATTGCCATTCAGACCCTGGCTGCCAGGGCCCCTCCAGGCACCCAGCCCTTGGAACATCAGCCAGCAGATGGCTGCTGGGAGCGAGTGGCCAGCCTGCCTGAGCTCTAATGCCTGTGATCACATTACCTCACCGAATCCGTTACCAGGGTAACTGTTAAATTGCTGTGAAAGGCATGGTAATAAAGTAACCTGTCACATCGACAATAAAAGGAGCAGAATTTTCCTGTTCACTGAACTTTGCAGCTCATCAATAGGCACTTGATGGAGAAATTCCTCACTCCTCCAGGGGTCAGCCAGAGGAATCTTTCCATAAGGTCTCTGAAATGCAAAAGAAAGTTCATGTAAACACAAGAAGGTAGGATGAAAAGTGGAGTTCCTAGCTGCACAGGGCAAATGCCTGCTTCTCTCTACTGTGGAGTGGTTATGGGAGTCTGCAGAACATCAGGTTGCTCCCTTTCTTGTGGTTGCTTTGAATTTAAACCACGCTAGATAAAAATGACCTTTGCTAGTGAAAGACAGCTGCAATTAATGGGAAACTGAGAAAACCAAGCACAAGGAAGAGAGAAAAACACAAACCTCCTAAAACGCTCTTCCTCTTTCAGATCCTATCTTACTGGCTGTTTTTTATTCAAGGGTCACAGTACTTTAAAAATGGTTTGGATTTAGGCATAAAAAGGGGGGTTTATGGCAAGCCTGAGTTTTCATAACCATCCCCCCCTTCTGGCCCACAGCAATATCTACTGTCAGTTGTAATTTTGCAGAGGAGAATGCTCACTGAGTGTGTCTTATGACCAAGTCACCTTCTGCAAAGCCCTTCAAAGGTTTTCATATCATGAATTCTAGTGGCAACCTTTATTTCCTATGGTAAGCAAAGAGACTGTCCAAAGATTAAGACATGGAGAGTAAGCAGAAAACTTCATTTACTTCCATTACATGTTGAAGCCAGCCCTATGCACAAAGTAGGGTATAACTGAGCAGCATCCATTATTACACATTTGTAGTCTTCAAGATTTGGGCTCCATTTTGAGCCATCACTAATTAGGCAGTCAAAGTACTTCAAGACTTGCCTACTGATGTGTTTTGGGGCATGGTCCCTTTTCCCATGCCCTCTATGTGGCTAGCAGGTAACAGTTACAGCTTGTTATTAAGCAACAACAAACACAAACACAGATGACAAAGCTCCAACATTTTTGGACCAGCCCGCAGCTGATATGAATCATACAGTCTCATTTACCAGTAGCTACAACCCATGGAAAATGGCCTCCAAACAAGCATGAGCCTCAATACAGACATCTCATGAAGTGGTCACCGCAGAGCCTCCCTGGCTGGCCACCATGCTAGCTAGTGCTTTGGTTTCATCTTAGATAAGATGGTGCCACCTTAGGGAAAAAGGAAGAGTTCTCAGTAGAAAAGGAAGGTTCCGTGTGTGTAGGGAGCAGAGGAAGCCTTGAGTGAATACAGTCCTGAGTGAACATGTGCTTTGACATAGGCGTGGTCATGCCAAGGAGTATAGCTTCAGACCCATGGGAAAAAGACAAAGTCCCTTGCATGAGGTTCAAAATGATGTCAAAGCCTCTCTAGGGGATCTGGGTGCAGATGTTAAGAATGTTTACAGAAAATGGCCATGATGCCTTTCTTACACCAGACAGTTATGGCCTGAAGACCCCTACCCTAACAGAGACTGTTTCTACCACGGTTAGCTAAACCTGTCTCCTTAATCCAGCTATATGCCGCAAACCCCAGTTCCTTATTTATTTTATGTAGTAATCCCACCACCTTGTTCACCTCTATGCAATGATCCACCTGTCTCTTCCACTTGGTATTAAAGACACAGTGAGCTTCCAGCATGCTGCAGTTTCTCCCAACATATAGCCCTGACCATCCAATCCCAGTTTTCTGTTCATATGTCCATTTGTCTGTCATTTCTTTGTTCCCTTGCTACCCTAGTCAAGTCTACCACCAATCATCATGTTTAGACATGGTATTCATGACATACAAGTTTGTTTAAAAATTGTAAGTATGTCTATGCACACACACACAGAGACAGAGAGAGAGAAAGAGAGAGAAATAGATATGAAAAATATTTTTAAAACAACGTAAAGTGATGTGTTCTGTCCACCTAGAGCTATATGGAAGGCTTTTTTTTTTTTTTTTTTTGGTTTTTTGAGACAGGGTTTCTCTGTGCAGCCCTGGCTATCCTGGAACTCACTATGTAGACCAGGCTGGCCTAGAACTCAGAAATCCACCTGCCTCTGCCTCCCCAGTGGAAGGCCCGTTTTAAGAAGGATGGGCAGGATTATTGGGTGAAAAACCTTTCTACCCAGTAAAGCCCTTAGATTCCATCCTGATAATTAGAGCTTTGAGTCAGACTTGCAGTGAAGCTTGGGGTAGAGTGAAACCAGGGAGAAACAGAAACTTCTGACCTGGCCAGGGATAGTAAAGAAGAGTTGGCTGAGCAGAGGTGCCCACTTGAAGGATTTCACATGCACAGAAGTGAGTGAACCAGGTGCTTTAGATGGCAGAGAAGCATGGGAACATGTCAAATCTGGGGCGTCTCCTCACCCACTACAGGCTCAGAGAGATTCAAGATCTTCCATGGGACCTCAAAGCACAGTCTATAGGCTTGCCACACTTTCATGGTCTAACTGGGGAGATGTGAAGACATGACACTGGGCTTCCTACAGAGCCTTCATGGCAGACCACAGAAGACGTTCTACCCATATCCAGCTCGACGGGTCGATTACTGGGGCTATAGTAACATGAGTGAGGGATTACTAAAAGGATCAGGAATAACTCAAGAATGGCTGTACCACCAATAGTTCCCGTGTTGGAATGAGGGATAATTGTCAAGCTTCATTGCTATAATCCCACCCTCAGTAGAACTCCCACCTCCTATATACTTTAGAGCCTACAAGACCAGGGAAACTGCAGCAAGAGTAAGTAGTAGCTAAAGTGTCCAGTGAGAGCCCATGTCCTCATCTAGCTCTTCCTATACTGGACTATAAATACTTTCATTACTACAAAGCTAGCAGATATTGTATTATTTTATTTTATTTTATTGCATGACTATGGGGCTAAGGTGTTTTAGGTCACCATAGCTATCTCTACTCCATGATGATGACAATCATGCCTGGAAGAAATGACATCTCGGTAGGGTCACCTTGGGATGCTTCTTGTTTTCCAATGAAATGCTCTGTGGCTGCAACCATCACTAACACTTGTCCAGACAATGCTGGTGTCTACATTCGTTCATGTGTTGTTATTTCTGCAACAAGGGTCATTGTGGGCTTCCTGAAAACTGTCAAAAGAAGATGGGGACATCATGAAGATGTTTGTCACATGCAGATTACCTGCTAAGAACATCCGATGGAAAATGGCTAGAGGAAATATAAAGAGAAGCTGCAATGGGGAGTTCAGAAATGTATACAGTAACATGGCAACGTCTGTTGTAAATATTTAATCCCAACCCAGGCTTTCTACTCCTCCTTTGACCATTTAGTTCCTGGATAAAAGATACACACAACCTTTATATTTATAATAAGCCTTAATCAACACTAGAGCTACTAAATATCTACCCTCTATGATAATAGAATCTACTTTCTTATCAACAACCTCCCAATTATTACTTACTATATTTCATCTGGGTTACTCTGAACTCCAATTGGCAATCCCTCAAGGCCATGTTTCCTTGACTCCTCACCCTGGCATCTTTTCTTCTCTTCATCCTCTTTTCTCTCCCTCATGATCTCCTCTGGTTCTCCAGGAATACCACATACCGCCTATCTCAATTCTGCCCAGCTATAGGCTGTTGGTATCTTTATTGACCAATCAGAAATAAGTAGGGGCAAGGTCACATATTGTCACTTGGATCTATGTGTAGACCCTCTCATCTCTGGGGTAACTGAGTCTTGAGGGCCCACACTTAGTATTACAATATATAGCCACATAACAAAATTCAATAAATGTCTGTCAGGGAAAAGAGCAGGCAACATGCAAAGCAAACATAAGAAATTAATCACATGACCTTTGACCACTTGGGATATGACCATGTGGCTGCTAAGTGTTTGGCATAGAAGTGTGAAGATTACATTTAAATTCAAGCTTTAAGATTTAGTCTTGGAAATCCATTTCTGGGACAATTATTCATTTCTGTCTGCCCATCTTTCTCTTTGGGAATATGACTGTTTACCCTAGTTCTGTCCCTTGCTCCCCTGGAAGGATTAAATTAAAAAAAAAATAATAATAAATGCTCATAGCTGGGTTTTCCTTGAATCACAAATGAGTCTTTGGATTTGAAATTTTCTGTAATGTTTTGTGTGTCAAGGAATGGCATGAAGGCATTGTATATTGTGAGGTTGACCTGAGTCTTCAGGGCCAGAGGCAGAATGTTATAGTTTGGATGTGATGTGATTATAACCTTGTATCCTACAAGCATCCATAGTTTGGAAACTGGAGCTTCAGAGTGGGATGTGAGAAGCAGTGGAACAATTTAGAGGTACAACCTAGTAGGAGTTGTTTGGGTCACTGGCTATGCACCCTGGGAAGTAGTGAAAAGCATTTTCAGGAGATTCCTCAGTTGGTTCTTACAAGAGGGCCACTCCACAGCACCTGACTTCCTCAATGAGAATGTCATCTCTTGCTCTCACGTGGACCTTTACTGTAAGTGAGATATTAACAGAGCCCACCTAATGTTGGGACCATGTACTTTAGCTGCCAGGAGAGTAAACAAACTTTACTTAGCCCTATATCCTAGTTTAGTTTCTGTTGTTATGCTAAAACACTATGTATAAAAATTGCTTGTGGAAAGAAAACAAGTATTTGTTTATCATCAAGGGAAGCCAAGGCAGGAACCTGCAGGCAGGAATTGAAACAAAGTCCAGAGAGGAATGCTTGTTTCACTTGGCTTTCTCAGCTGCTGATCTAAGCAATCCAGGGCTACCTACCTGACATGGTATTTCCCACAGTGAGCTAGAGTTTTCTATACCAATTCACAAGAGAGAGAGAGAGAGAG
>NW_022196895.1:51286201-51307757 GCF_008632895.1 Mastomys coucha
AGAGAGAGAGAGAGAGAGAGAGAGAGAGAGAGAGAGATGCCCACCCACAAACCAATCTGATAGAGGCAGTTCCTCAGTTGAGATTTCCTGTTCCTACGTATGTCTAGATATAGTGGTTTGAAGAATAGCCCCCATAGAGATGGATATTTGAATACTTTGCCTCCAGTGGGTGGTTCTATTTGGAGAGTGTCTTAGTTACTTTTCTGTTGCTGTGATGAAACATCATGATCAAGGCAGACTACAGAAAAGTTTATTTGTGTGAGTCTCTGGCCAATCTGAGAGGATGCATACAAGCAAGCAAGCAATAGCTGAATGTGGGGTTTGAGAGACAATTATAAGACACAGAGAGACAACTGGAAACGATATAGGCTATTGAACCCTCATACCCAGCCCTCAATGATGCACCTCTGCCAACAAGGCTACCACTCCTAATCCTGCCCAAACAATTCCACAAATGGGACCCAAGTATTCTAACATATGAGCCTTACTCAAACCTTCACAGGCGGGAAGGATCAGGAGGCATGATCATGCTAGAGAAAGTATGATATGGGTTGGGGCTGGGAGTAGGGAGTGGGGTTTTGAAAGCTTAAAAATGCATGCAGTTCCTAATGTGTTCTCTCTGTTTACTGTTTGGAGTTCAAGATGTGAGCGTTCAGCTTTTGTTCCAGCTGTCTTCCCCTTGCTACCTCGACTCTGCCAATGTGGACTTTTACCCTTCTGAACCTGTAAGCCAAGCAAACTCTTTCTTCAGTAAATTGCCTTGGCTTTTACTGAATTGTGGCATTTATCACAGCAATAGAAAAGTAACAAAGACATTAGGTTTATTTCAAGTTAACTAAAACTAACCAGCACAACCTAGATATTTTACAATAGTGATAAGAACTGGCCAATAACATAGTACTACCAGAGGACCCAGCTATACCACTCCTGGGCATATACCTAGAAGATGCTCCAACATGTAATAAGGACACATGCTCCATTATGTTCATGGCAGACTTATTTATAATAGCCAGAAACTGGAAACAACCCAGATGTCCCTCAACAGAGGAATGGATACAGAAAATGTGGTACATCTACACAATGGAGTCCTACTCAGCTATTAAAAACAATGAATTTATGAAATTCTTAGGAAAAATGGATGGATCTGGAGAATATAATCCTGAGTGAGGTAACCCAATCACAAAAGAACAAACACACATGGTATGCACTCTTTGATAAGTGGATATTAGCCCAGAAGATCAGAATACACAAAGTACAACCCACAAACCACAAACCACAAGAAACTCAAGAAGAAAGACCAAAATGTGGATACTTCATTCCTTCTTAAAAGGGGGAACAAAATACCCATGGAAGGAGTTGCAGAGACTAACTATGGAGCAGAGACTGAAGGAAGGATAATCCAGAGAGGGTTCCACCTGGGAATCCTTCCCATATTCAATCATCAAATCCAGACACTATTGTGGATGCCAGCAAGTGCTGACTGACAGGAGCCTGATATAGCTGTCCCCTGAGAGGCTCTGACAGTACCCGACTAATACAGAAGTAGAGGCTCACAGCCATCCATTGGACTGAGTACAGGGTCCCCAATGAAGGAGCTAAAGAAAGGACCCAAGGAGCTGAAGGATTTGCAACCCCGTAGGATGAACAATAATATGAACTAACTAGTACTCTCAGAGCTCCCAGGGACTAAACCACCAACCAAAGAGTACACATGGTGGGACTAATGGCTCCAGCAGCATGTGTATAGCAGAGGATGTCCAAGTCGGTCATCAATGGGAGGAGAGGACCATGGCCCTATGAAGGTTCTATGACCCAGTGTAGGGGAATGCCAGGTCCAGTAAGCAGGAGAAGGTGGGGTGGTGAGCAGGGGGAGGGGGAAGAGAACAGGAGTTTGTTTTTGGTTTTGATTTATTATTTTTAGTTTTTTTTTTTAATTTCTTTTTTTCGGAGGGGAAACTGTGAAAAGAGATATCATATGACATGTAAATAAAAAAATCTAATAAAAAAAAAGAACTGGCCGATACTTCTGTAGTTTAGATATTTAATGTTCTTTAGATGCCCAAGTACTGAAGGTTTTGTCTCCCAGCTATGGTACCACTGAGATGGGTAAATGATACGGGAGTTGAATCCTAGTAGAAAGAAGTTAGGCCACTAAGACACATCCTTGAAGGAGGTATTGGTACCCTACTTCCTCTCTCTATCCTTCCCTCTCTCCCTTTCCCTGCCTCTCTCCCCCTCTCAGATTCTTCACCAGCATGAGATAAGTAGGCTTATGTCACTATATCCTTACACCATGATGTATCATGCTTCATAGACCAAAGCAACAGGACCAAGTGACTGTGAACTAAAATCTCGGAATCCAAGAGCCAAAATAAATCTCAAGTTGCTTATCCCGGGTATTTTATCACAGTGAGAGCAAACTACCATAAACAGAGTCAGAAGATTAAACACCCAGTGCCTTGCAAAGCTGATAATGTAATCTAAGTGAGTAAACTATGAGTCTATTCAGTTCACAGTGTCTGTTCTAGGCTATTTAAATCTGTCACAGTGAAGAAATGCTTTACTGACCTTGACCCTGTAAAAAAGAAGACACTTACAAATAGAGTCATAGCTTTGAGGGCTGGAGACACAGCTTGTTAACAGACTGCTTGTTTAGGACATTTGAGGCCGTGGGTTATGTCCCCAGTATCAAAAACAAAACAAAACAAAAAAAGTGGAGAATATCAGGAGTTTGTGATTTCCAGAAGTGTGCAAAATTCTGATAAGACTGTGGTTAACTCAAGGTTCTGTGAATGTATAGTGTATGTTACTCTCCTCTTCATCGTCTTCATTGGGTCCTATCTCTCTGCTCAATCCACTGGACTTGAAAATGCAAAGCACTCTATCAGCCTGAGAGGGTCCAGAGCTGAAGGAAAAGAAAGTTTGAAGAAAACTATGTCCTGGGGCAACAATAGCAATAAATATTTCTGGATGAAAATGCTAAAATGTGTGCATTTATTCTTCATTTGGGCAGCGTTATGGTGTGCCTTTCAGCCATCATTAGCAGGAAAACAAACTGAAAAAGAAAATTGTCAGTGCATTCTTTTTCCAGGTTTCTAAGTAAACAATAGATTATATCTCAAGCTATCTCAGAACAACAGGAGCCTAAGATGTAGTAAGAGCCAAGAAGGAAATTTTTCCTATGAGTTGTAAATGAAAAATCAGAATCCTGGTAAAAAGTAGCTGGCATTTAACACTGGTAGCAGAGGCTTAAGCAGATAGAAACCCCATGGGATATCTTCCCAGCATCCTCCTACCCATCTTCTCTGTCTCTGTCTTTCCCTCTGTCCCCCACCTCCCTTTGCGCTTCTTTTATGTTTCAGAGGGAAAATGGATTTATTCACACTTTCTCATTCTGTTCACTGAAATGCAGCAATGTCTCCGCAGGGCCCATTATGCTGAGTTAATTGATTTTCCTAATCAGACATTTTGGAAAAACAATTGAGCTTTGTGAACTTCTGGATGCCTCTCTTAGTAGAGACTTGAGAGGCACATTCTGTTCTTTGTATTTCTAGACTTTTATTGCCACACATATAAAAGCAGGTGTTTTGTTTGTTTGTTTGTCATTCCACTTCTTGTGCTTGTCCTAGGGCATTCCATTCTTTGCAATGGCCATTCCTCTAGGAGCCTCTGAAGCCAATCAATTCAGGACTGTAGTGTCTGAAACAATCATCATAAGTCAAAATGGAGCAATTTTAATTGTGATGCACATGAACTTAAAGCAAGTTCTTCCTTCCTTAGTGTAAGAAGAGATATTTGATTTGCTGATCATTATGAGAACATCATAATCAGCATTTATAGTTACTTGGGCTGAAAGTCGAGGACAAGCCTGAAATGGAAAAAAAACGAGGAGAGTGAGAGGTAATAAGCTACACCCTACTGGGTCGATGTGTGAACTATACAGAAATACAGAGATAGCTCTGAAGGTGTGTGTGTGTGTGTGTGTGTGTGTTATCTTCAAATGCCCTTTGATTCAGGGGTGGTAAAGAAAACTGCTATCATTTAAAATATTTGAGTTTGCAAGAATATTCTACCCATCTGTTCTTGCTCTTCCAACTTTGCATTACTAAATTTGGAGGCAGCCACCAGCTGATAGATTGACTCTAGTACTTTAGGAGACTGTTGATGCTAAAATGTCTTAGCCCCTACTTACAAGCTTTCAAAGGGCAAAATAGTTACACATTCGTGAAAAATAGTTACAGCTTAAAGAGTACATTTATGAATGCCTAATGTATTTAGCTATAGGGTATATATAATATTGTTTGCTTATTTATTGGTAGAAGAATTGTGGTTAATGTTAACTCAGGTTTTTATTCCCAACCCCTACATGCAAAGGTGAATAGAGATAAACCTATGGCTCTAGCTTCAGCATCTTTCAGCTGATAGCACTTTCCATCATTCACCAATCCTTATGTGGATGTTTAGTAGACAAACTCATCATAATATGCAAGCATTCTTTTGATCTCCTATCTTTTTTTACACATCAGTTCTTCTCAGTTACTCAAATGTAAAGGGTGACCAATCTAAGGTCACTCTTGGTTCCTCTTGCTTCTCAGAGGTGATTAATCGATTCTAGGGGGGTAAGGTAACTTCTGAGTCTATAAATCCACCTTCCTCAATAATTCCTGGGACAATACCCAATTTTCTGTTTTGCTTTATGCTAATAAAGCAATAAGCAATCTGTTTGCCATAATAAGCAATCTGTTTGTCAACTTTGTCTCTTCAGACATGTTTTTCCTCTCAAGTTGACAGATTTATAAAGGGTTTACGCTACCTCAATTGGGGATAATTAAACATACTATCAATGACCTATCACTAGATGTGTTAAGTAATAGGAAATAATGTTTCCTATCTAGAACTTATTTTATGCTCAGTAGAGTTGTGGCCAGTTATGGTTTTCATCCAAAAAGGCAAAGTCCACATAAAATTCAGCATGGGTTTGATACTCTTAGAATTCTTAGCATCTTCTTTACTGGTTTTTATACTGTTTCCTTGAACTTAAGAAAATTGAAGGGGGGGAAAACAAAACTAAAGGATTTCTATTTATTACATCCCATCAGAAGTAGCAATGGTAATAGCTGAAAACATTTCAGTGTCCACTGGGTTTGGTAAGGTAGGATGGATTCATTGAGAATCAACTGTGTATTAAAAAATAAATGGGTTGAGACATAGCATACATGGCCTCTGTAGGTTTCAATATGAAGTGAAATTTTCTGATTTCTTTGGAGACTCAGTTGTGTCATGTGATGTATTTATGGAAATTGTCTTAGGAGAGGATGTTTTTGTTGAAGCAGATATGTGGGAGGATGTTTTACTGAGAACAGACACATGGTGTTTTTTGGGAAACAGCCAGGAAAAAGGGAAGGTGATCTTTTGGTTGAGAAAATTGTTGAGAGAACATGTAAGGTTTGGAAAGTGTATGAATATAACCCAAAAAACAGTGGACTACACTGTGGGGTATTGGTGTGCCTTACCATTCTTTACTGATCACCGTTTCTCATAGCGAGAATCACCACCAAAGAACTTCTGGTGGTATTCCTATGGCTTCTTGGTGCTTCAGCAGACTCAAGCAGATTGGCAGAGCCTTGCAGTTTCTTCTGGATCACACTGCTGTTGTTGATTCATGAATGGTGTTTGTTAGTAGATAGGGCTGTCACTGCTGATGTGTATGAACTGAACTGCTCATATCCTGACAACACAGATTGAGATTGTCCCAAAGAACTGTTTCTAAACAGATCACATCCTCTTTGCCCTATTAATCTTTTCTTTTCACTACCTCTGGTGGATGATGGCTGAGAGGAGAAGTTAAAGCCTTTAAGAACTCTTATTAAAAATAGGTTTTGGAAAACTGAAGCCTACGTCTACGGCCAATTTGGTAGCTAGGAATCTGAGTGTTACTCATTTCATTTGTAAGAAGCCTGTTGGTCAAGTTGGACTGTCATTGCTTCTAAGAAGTTAATGACAAAGTAGTTTAAAAACATTTTCAATAACCTTTTATTTAAGAAAACAAGTTAAGAAGAGGGATGGAAAGTTAGCTAAGCACTTGTTCTTGTAGAGGATTTGAGTTTGATTCCCAGACCCTACATTGACTCCCACAGCCTACATTTGTCTGTAACTTTAACCTGACGATATTTATTGCCCTCTTCTGACCTCCAACGGCACTAGGCACACATGATACACATGTATACATATAGGCAAAACACTCATACATATAAAATAATAAAAGTAATAACTAATTATTTTAAAGAAAAAGATTAAATAATTTACTAAACAGAGTGAGTGGCAATATGAATTTATCAGCTATAGATAAGAGCTGGATAGTTATGTCTTCAAGGATCTATTAAACAGGCAAAGAGAAATATAGTCTCAAAGAGGAATAAGCTTTTGACTTTCTCAAGAAAAACTTTAAGGAAACCTATGGCAACATATCCACCTTCTGCTCTGAGGACATCATCTGAATGTAGTAAAGGCACAAAGAACAGATCTGCCACATGCAGGTTCAGACCAAGGAGACCCTGTAATTGCTGAGTTCCATTCTAGCTTTAACATTCAATTCAATACAGTTTGCGTTCAAATTTAAACATAAAGATTATTTATAAGCCACTTATTACTTCTACGTCTTCCTGTCTAACATCTTCACAATTCAGTGTAATGATTGTAATTGGGTAAAATTCATGCTTAAAATATTTTCTCATTTAGACCCAGTTCATGATTTTGTTTGATGACTCAAAAACTCATAATGGGAAATTAGAAATAAAAACAACCGATAACATACTTGGGCATTTTGAGAACATTGCCTGGGTATCCATACTTATTTTTAAAAAATCAAAACCAAGAAACCTACGTGTAATGTTCTCTTCAGGCAATCAGCTAACTACTCAAACTAATTTTTATTAATATGCATATTTAATTTCTATCTCAGGGTTCCTTATAACAAAACCTTTTGTTTTGAGAGATAATATTTCCCACAACAATCTAACTTTAAAATGTGCACCCAAACAGATATTTCTCAGTCAGAGCTTTGGAAAACATACTGCTTTTTGTGCATATAGTTGAGAAAATGGAAGACTATTGGAATCCAAGGTTGGAAACATTTTGATCTCTCTGAAGATATCTCACATATGAGGTATCCATGAATTATTATGGCAGCTATGAACAGGATATGCTAGGTAAGCGTCAGAAATCATTATTTTCAGGCTAGGGAATATAGGACATTATTAGAGTTCTTGTCTACCCATGTTCCAGCCACAGCCCTGGAAGAGAAGCAAATCAAAAAAGTAAAATCTTTGAGAAATTCCTTTTTCAATTTGACTTTTTATTTGAAAAGTTAATGAATGAGGGCACAGGAAGAAGAAAATGTCTCTCACTCAGCTTAGGGGCTGTAGTTACCAAATCCCACTCTACCTCGAATTCTCTTCAGTTTGCATTAAAAATAGTAAGCTATGTTAATTTTGAGTGTGTATAGAAAATATTTATGATTTACATCCTCACCATAGAAAAGTGTCTCTATTTTCTATTTGTGTATGTATTAATTTATATTTGTGATTTGCTATTGAGAAGCCAAGGAGGATGCAACCAACACCTTAAGCTAAAAAGAGTGCTGATTATTGCTGATAATTTTGAATAGGGTTCATAATATTCAGTTTTGAATAGAACACCCCTCCCACCACATCCCTTCCCCTGACACACTTTTATTGGCTTTGTTGTCTTTCAGTACAATTTTAAGCTCCCCAAAGAAACAAGACATGTCAAGTAGTGCTTTAAATACAGCCTCTTAAAAACTCAGGGAGTGATTATGTCAGCCAGTTTTACATTTCAGCAGAAACATATGCAGCAGCAGCTGAACACTGGAGCTTGGAGACCAGGGATCTTCTGGAACCCAGTAAGGAGGTTGTGACTTGCATGCAAAATACCAAAGAATCACTTTTCCTCATCTGTGAATTAAGCTGAGACTTCAGGAGGATAAAAAGAGACAAAGAAACATATTGCGTTTTCAATCTGATGATCTTCAACAGAACTCAAAGCAAATTCTGATGAAATTAATCACATACCAAATCCTTTAATAACACCGACAAAGCTTTTTGTTTTCTGTGGTAATCAAATAGCGTCTTTTAAAAGTCAGTTTATATGTGTCTTCTTAGCATGATTCCTCTTAACACTTTCTATGTGTCTTATTTACAAATTGAAAGCCATGATGAAAAATGAAGCAGAAAATATATTCCTCAGGTGTAGACTCTTCCCAAGTCACCCAAGCGTTACTCCTGCGCTCTGTGGCAAGCTCAGAACGCTGCTCAATTATCATCTGTTGCCATGAGGGATCGTGTTTTGATCCATATATAAACAAAGTGATAAAATAAAAACATCACATTTACCAAGTCAAAAGATGCCGTGTTTTATAAGTGGATGCCAGCAATTACTGCAGTCATGTCAGTTGTTTTGCCATAATGGTAGAGAATGGGATGCATCTGTGTGTAACGCCAGACAGCCCCATCAGGAATGCCACAAGTAATGTGAAAATCACTACCCTCTCCTAGCAGAGTGAAGAAACCTAAGAATGCTATACAGCCAGGTATCTAACAATAACTTTCATGTGACAAAGAAGCACATTTGCTCATTGTTGCTTCTGTGGAGAACCTGAATTGTTCTCTTGTCTGTAATAGGTAAAACTGAATCAGAGGAGGTGAGCTCGGCTTCCTATGGAATACCGAAGAGGGACCATAATCCTGCAAGGTTTTTTTTTTTTTAATGACAATTGATTTGGGAGAGAGTGGTTGCCACAGTTAGAATCCCAGAAGCTAGATGCAAGCAAGATCCCATAAAATTCCCTCGCTGTCTAATGACTTGGGGCAATTTACCTTGCAGCTACCTGAATTATCCACAGCACCTCAATAAAAACCTTATTACTTTGACACTGAGTGTCAATATAGTTTTATATTGCTACTTAATTAAAGCTTTTTGAATTTTTTTTTTTTTTTTTGAGCATCAGATGTGTACATTTTGCAAAAGCACAACATGGCGATTTGGAGTATTCAGGGAGAGACACTAGACATAGTGTTATATGGATCATAAGGATGCTGTTTTTCCCCTCAAAATTTTCCCCTTCTGGCTTCAATGACCTTGCAGCATTCTGAGTGAAGGAGATCGATCTCTTTCACCTGAACATTACCAGTCTGTGGTGTTAGCTTGAAGCCATTTGACCACAGAGCTTTAGAGTCTGAATTTTATATAAATGTTTTTCTCTCTCCAGGAGTCCTATTTTAATTTACATTCTCACAAAACTACACATCTGGTAGTTGTGTAGCCAGATGACCTTCATTTACCGGTTTCCTGGATGGGCCAAAGCCAGCTAGTGATTTGTATTATATTGATGAACTCATCACCAATCAAATAGGTTCAGCATAGCTCTGGATGTGGTCTTACAGAGAAGGGGAAGTCTTCAGTGCTTGAATGGTGCTCCATTGTTGGTTAGATCAGTAATTAGCCAGATGGGAAGGGTGAGCCCTGCTTGATGCAGTTTTTCTGTCTTTCTGGCTATATATTTTTTTCCTTTTAAAGACATATTTATTTATTTTTATTTTATATGTAGGAATGCTTCGTCTACATGTGTGTCTGTCCATCACACGTGATACTGGTGTCCACAGAGACCAGCAATGATGTCAGAGTCCCTGGAACTGGAGTTAAAGACTCTTGTGAACTGCTAGCTATGGACTGGCAATCTAATGCTGGTCTTCTAGAAGAGCAGCCAACTGTCTATATTTTTAACCAGGAGAACATAAGACTGGTGGTCTGTGTGTTCATTACTCTCATCATGGCTGTGACCAACCCACTGGGCAAGAATCGACTTAAGGAAGTTTAAAGGGCATATGGCCCATCCGGTTGGGGAAAGAACACAAAGGGGATGACTATATTTTCTCCCCAGGAAGCAGAGAAGAGGCATGTAAATAGGTCTGAAAACTTCTAGGCCCACTAGTTGTAAAGGTCTGTGATTCATGAAGAAAGATACCCCAAATAGTATGCAACAGTTAAAGTGTGTTTATTCTGCAGAGAAGGGAAGGGTGGACCTGCATGGAGGGGTTCACCATACAACAGCAGACAGACATAGACTTTGCAGAGTCGACGTAAAGCTCGTTAGGGTAGGAGTACCTGACTTTTACTTTTCTTCCCCTTGATTGGTTGACTCTATCTCCAGCGGTATAGGTGTCTTTGTGATTGGTAAAGGCTGGGAGATTTAGGAGAATTTTGCTACTTAATTATATTTGGCTCAAGGGAGGTGATGGGACAGCTTCTATAGCTCCTGATTGGCTTCCCATGAGGTTGGCTCAGGGTAGGTGCTGGAACAGCTTCCTAATTGGCTGCCCCTGAGGAGTGTTATTTTTTTTTTCTTTTCCTGGAATTGACTTATTTTGGACTTGTTACAGACTTCCAAACTGCCAGTTTGTAACCTCTCATGGAATCAGCCTGATTCTAGCTGACTGACAGTCAGTCCTCTCCTAAGCCACCTACTGCCTCCATCAAGGCTCCGCCTCCTGATGGTTTCCCAAGCTTTATGCCAGGCTATAGGGGACCTTTGACACTCAGAACACAATAGTCTTGGATCGCTCAGGGTTGGTCAGACCAGCTCACAGGGTTATGTTTGCTTAATTTTGACAGACAGAAAAATGAGACTATTATGCAACACTAGTCTACACACGAAATTATCTTCAATCATCCCCAAAGTTGGTACTCGATTCTTTCCCAGATGCCGGGACATGGATTATCTGGAGATCATATAGGCAAGACATTTTGATCTCAGCACAAAGTACTCAGGGATTTACTTGGAAAAAAATCTATTTCAAAGTAGAGAGAAGATTGGAGTCTTTCCTAGAGAGATGGACAGCATTTTGCTTCAGTAGCTCTGAAATGATTTGAAGGAGGAAGATGCCCCTGGGCTGATGCATTTGGAAAGTGTCCCCAGTTGTCGGCGCTGTTTGGAGGAGACTATGGAGCTGTTGTAAGGTAGAGTCTTGCTTGAGAAAGTACAGCCTGAGAAGCATTTTGAGAGTTCACAGGCTCACCCACTTCCTATTCTCCCTCTCTGCTTCCTGTGTGCATATGAAAATGTGACCAGCAAGCTTCTCGCTCCTGCCAAGATTCCTTTCCTGCCCACCATCATGCCTTCTCCACATGACAGACTACATCCCCATTGGAACGTTCAGGTAAAATAAATAATTTCTTCTCTAACTTGCTTGTGATGGCTTTTATCTCAGCAACAGAAAAGTAACTGTTGGAATGGCTATATCTCCTATAGCTATATGAAATATGCTAAATATTCAGTATGATTCATATCACATGAGTGATATGAATTAATGTATACATACATGAATATCAGTGCCTATACTGGATAGAAAAAAATGAATGATTCATCTTGTTTTATTGATCGGTTTTGAGGTTATGTTTACTGTCATATAGAAATTGTGGCTGTCTTGAACATGGCTGGTTAATTTGCTACATTAATCTAAGTGTAAGGATCTTGATTTCTCAGAGTTGTATTCAAAATAAAGAACCCCAAGTTTTGTCTTACTGTGGTCACTCTGAGATGCTTCAATTTCAATAAAACTGCTAATATCTAGTATCTTAAACTCTAATTATAACAGTAACTTTCATACTAGAAAATTTAATTAGCATTTTCAGGTACAGGCCAGTAAAACTTTAGAGATAAATTAAGACTTTCAAAATGGCTACCCCAAATCTCATAAAACAAAATGAAAACAAGCTCATCACTTACAGAAAATCCTACTTTAACCAGAAAGTACATATTTGATATCTTGACATGATCATGTATGTATGTATGTATGTATGTATGTATGTATGTATTTTGTGTCCTACCATTGCATGGACTTAGAATAGAGACATGTTGCAATGAAAGCTGGTGTGAAGCTGACTTCATTATGTGAGAGGTGATCGCCTCTGATAGTCTCTATTTACAAACAATTGGACACCTTTACCCTCTTCATTGAAAACATCTGTAGTCTAGGAACCACAAAGGACACACTATCATCAAAGCTGGAAATTCTGGAGCCTCATTCAGTCAGTAGAGAAAATGCAATCCAATGGACCCTCATTCAGTCAGTAGAGAAAATGCAGTCCAACTTCTTCTGATTGATGTTTTATTGATAAAAAATCAGGAAGAAACCTTTCTGGACTTCTAATTAGTTTACCAAGCAAAATGTTGACAAAAACTCTTGCCCAATACCCTGGCCGCTCAGCCAAATGGGACCATTCCTGGTGACATTCACGCTGGGTCAAGAAACTAATTGTACTTTGTGAGGGTGGGACTTCTTGGTTTCCGAGCCGGGAATACCACTGCCTGATAGATAAATGTTGCAAGTATGGTGTACTGAGCTCTTTCATCTCTGTCACTGGCTATTTATTCCGACTTAGCTTCTAAATTATTCATTTTCTTTAAGCAATCAATATTAATAATCTGATTTGCTCCCTGGCATTTTCAGTCACACTTCTGTTTAACTGACTGTAAATAAAGGTCACTTGGAGGCTTCCTGCTGCTGTTCAGAAGGTCCTTGCCTAATTAATTCCCAACATATTTTTTTTCCCTGTGACTGTGATTAGCAGTTGCAATCAGGTTGGGCAATTAGCTGTCTCCTTCCACTGATTTGCTCCACACAGCCCTTAAGATGAGATTTCACTCTGCCATCCAGTCTTCTCTCTAAAAAGGAACAGGAGTAGAGAGGATTTATTTTTTTCCCTTCAAGATTTACAGATTTACAGATAATCATAAAGGACATAATGAAACCCATCTACCAGCTGCTGCCGCACTCTCCTCTCTTAGGTCTTCAAGTCCTGAGCATCCTGGGTAGCCTGCCTGTTTAATGGGGGCAGGAAGGTTGGGACTCACTCCATTCTCCCAGCATACAAGCTCTTTGACCTTGTATAAGCAAGTTCATAAAATTCCTGCCAATGAAGACTAGTATTTCCTTGAGGTCTGTGGTGGAGATGAAATCATGATAAATCCATGAATGGATTCAACAATGTTAAGAGGCAGGTTGGTACTGGGTGGAGCTACATTGAAGAAAATGGAGAGTGTAGTGGTGGAGGTTAAAAAAAAAAAAGTCATGTAACTGAGCAAACGAATCCATGAGTTGTGGCTAAGCTTGTACAGGAAAATCACTGGCTGCCAAAAGAGAGGATTTAACATTAGGTCCAAAGGCTCAGGAAAACCCTGCTGAAGAAGGACATTAACTTTTATGTGTTTTCCGTAGAAAGTATGCCTCTGTGCTTGTAGTGCAGTGAACTATGCACCACAGGAGGAGGGCCTATTAGGAGACTACATGGAACCAGCTCCTTTGGCTAGCTGGCCCTCACTGAGAAAAGGATGCGACAGTAGTTTGGGTGTGGACTCAAATCCTATCCTCTCAGTTTATTAAATCGATTACACTGAGAAAATCACAGTGTCTTCATATGCCCCATTATCTGACTGCAGAGGATTGGGAGAGTCTCAAATATTTATATAGACAACATTCAAACAAGGATAGACAAAAAACTAAGAATCCACTAATGTGAGATACTATTTGTGAATCTTGATAAAAAATATTCTGCAGGGGAGAGCTCTGTAGTGTTCTAAACTCCTATATCAAGAGAGAAAATGGTGTGATGGATTAGGATTACTAAGAAGTCTAAAATTGGACCAGGTTGACTAAAGTGTTTATGGAGGGTTGTGGAAAAAAATAGAAAGCATATGAATAGACTATTTACCAAGAGTCACAGCAAGTATCATGCCATCCTTTTGGGCATTCCCATAGTTATGAGTCGGCCCTTTTCACTCTTTCATTTAGGAGACAATGGGACTTTACTTCCCATTTGTGTTATTTTCTTACTAGTTAGTATGTGGAATGTGTCACTATCATCTAAATGACTGATTTGTAGTGATTGTAGTAGTGTCAGACATATGAGAAAATATAGATATAAAATTACTATTTGTGGATACGTCTATAAAATTTTGAGTAGCTGTATGACATGTTCTGCCAAATTGCAACATTACATCTGAACTCAATTATTTGCCCCAGGAAGAAGGGAGAGGTTCCCAGTCTTCAGATGATGAACAAAGCAAAGTGTCACATGTACGGAATGGATTGAAGCTTGGAAGGTTCCAGAAGGCTCCTATCTACAGTAAAAAGGGTTTAAACAGATGCTTCCAGCAGAGACTCTATCCCTGCCCACCGTAAGTAAGTAACACCTCTCATTCTCCTGTTAGAAACCCAATAGCGACCCATTGTATCAGCAACTGAAACATTGGTGAAATTCTTACTTTGGTTTGTCTTGGGCTCCCTTTCCCAGTTTTGAAGACATGTGTATTGCTGCGCTTTGTGTCTCCCCAGGAAATGGTCACACAAGATGAATACACTGAGAAGGTCTAAGGGAATTTTTCTATAATGGTTGGTTGTGGCTTGCAGTGAGGCATACCGAAGCAGGCAAGGTAAGAGAGAAGACTCAATATGGAGCGCATTGACTGTGGAAACATGGGGACCTGAATTGGGCCCCCAGAGTCCATATAATATCATACATGGTTGCATACATTTGTAATCCCAGCTCTCCAGCAAGATGAGAGGAAGAGATAGAAGTCCCTTGAAGCTTGTGGACCAGCTAGCTTGTTGTACACAGGGACAAACAAGACAGATGGCCTTATCACAATATGGCATCTATAAGGTATGCCTAACTTTGAAGATCACCCTGTCACCAAAGTGAATCAGAATCCATTCAGACCTCTGCCATCACCTACAGACAGGCCACATTAAAACTCCAAGGGTGTTTTGTGGTTAGAATTGGTTCTGAAGCCAACATTCTTGGTCCTAAAAGGGAAGGAGAAGCAACTATAGCCCAAAGGAGATCCATTCAATCACAGATTGGTACCCAGTGTAACTGAGACAGCTAGCTACAAAGGGACTAGAATTGCTGGAAGACACATATTTGTTAGAAAGGGCTCAAATACTAATCATAGCATGAAGACAAAGTCGAATTTCTTTGGTGAGACATTCTCTTCAAAGGGTCTAACATGGGTATGCCCAAGGAAATGGCCCCCTTTTTTAGAAAATCTTATCTCTGCAGACCTGAAGGAAATAGCCATTTCCACTGATGCTGTAGCTCCCCCTTTGCTGACAGTTGCAAGCCAACACCTGCAAGAGGTGATTTCCCTTCCCTTCCTGTTCTGTTAGACTGGTTCTTTTAATCTCGCATGGGATCTGACAGCTTTCTTCAACTCCTAAAGCATTTCTTCAGGAAAAATGAAAAGCACAATGAGACAAAAAGAAAAAAGTGCCGACGAGCACTTGGCAGGCTGAGACCTGCTCCCCGGTTATGTGGTCAAGGTCCACTTGCTCCCCAGGTAGCCAAGGCTCAGAATGCGGATGGAGGTCATGCTTTCAACACAGTCTCTGTGACAGCTCAGCTAACGAAGGCAACTATCCAGCACAGCCCATTGACTGGACAGTAGCTGATTCAAATCATTGAGATGTATTATAGACAATGGCAAGCATTTTAAACTTATGGACTGCGCACACACAATTCATGTCGTTATAGTCTCTTCTTCCCATGCAGAATAGGAGATGGGTGCCTTCCTTGCTGTATTCTAGGTAGCTAGGAAAGACATTTTGACTGTCAACACCATTTTGCCCTGAGATAAGTTCAGTCTTGAGCTCAGTAGATAATGAAAAGATTCTATAACACGACTGGACTTTCTCCTAGTGAGAGCAAAAGACAAATGCCAGGGTACTCACATTCTGAAACGTGCCAGCCTTTCTGCAGAGCCTGTCCCAAAGCTGCCTTCAGTTTGTGTATTTCAGCTTCCTCCTGCCGGCAGATATCTGCCAAGGACTTCCTCACCTGTCCTCCTTAACAAGGCTCAAACTGCACTGTGATCAAAGGAAACCAAGAAACAAGCATAGACTCTGGATTCCAGGAATAATATGGGCTTATGCCGCAGCCTTTTCTATGAGGATAAAAATGTTCTCTTTCTGCTTCCAATATGAAACTAGTAGCTAGACACACATGACTCTTGAGTAGTTACAATATTGGTAGTTTGGTCATGGATCTGAATTCTTAAATAATTTTCTTTAATGGGCCAGATTTTAAATGTGAATGACTATCTGCACCTAACAGCTATGAGATTAGACAGTTCCACAGATGCGATGTCTCTTAGAAGTCTGAAGAGTATGTTCCAAACCTTTATGGAATTTCCTAGGTCCAAATGTCTTCTAGGAATTCCTTTATACTGTACCTTGATCAAAAGGAACATTGGTGATCTCAAAGGTTGAGGACACATTTTTTTTTTCAGCTTACTCATGCATTTTGTCCTTATGTTAGGTTTTGGGGTTAGAGCTTGAAATTTTGTGACTTCAGTGATCCCCAGTATTAGACTGTTAATTCATCTTCTGTGGCTCCACTCTGTAAAATATGAGTGAACAGCAAATAAGGTTCTTCGAGGTTGTACCATGTTGCCATAGCCACCGTATCCTGGGTAGTTTTTGGAGCTCATCTGCTTTTTGGTACATTCCGTAAAGTTGTAATACTTTAGTGTCCGTTAATCTGAAACAATTGTACCTGCTTAAAAATGTCGACGTGCTTTTTAAGATGACAGAATCGGCTACTACTATGGTTACTTTTCTCTAAGCTGGATGTACCTTAAAATTTCCTACAAAATGCATTTCCAGTAAGGAGAACTTTCAAAGTTGAAGGTGTCAGCACATTAACATTCAACACTGCTGTTAAATGCAATGAGTGGTGCACTGTCATATTACTGTTAATTTTGCTGCCTATATTAGATATTTATGGAAATACTTTGCAGTTTTCCATCTAGGCATGCAAGACAATCATTCAAAATGAGCCAATCTCTTGCCACCAGATTGATCTAACTAAAGCTGTGTTGTGATATAGCTCAGTCCCACGCGGTCCAACATGTATGTAAGAACAAGACTAACTCCCCAGGAAATAAAAGTTAAATTTAAGTAGTGTGTCCTTAAAGACAGCAATATCCTCTTCAGCCCTTGCTTTTGTGGTGGCAGTTATGATATCGAGGAGAAGACGCTGAACACCTTGAATGTGTTCTCTGTGCTTGAATTCACAATTTATGATAAACACAAAAGGAAACCCCGTCCTTTTCCTTCTGGCTGTTTTTGGTTTTGCTGGCTTCACATTCTTCTATTGTTTCCCCTCCAGTGTCATAGGTTACCAGCTGCAAGCCACAGTACCCAGCTCGAAAACAGTGTTATGGTATACACAGAAAATACATAAGCTATTGTTTAACACACCGAATTTTTCTCTCTTTCAGGCAAAGTGCTTGAATGTTTCTGGACCTTTTTTTGTAAGAGGACTGCTGTCCCCATCAGCATTTGGTGTAACAAAAACACTTTCAACAATGAAGAGCAGTTCCGTCTTGGTGTGTCTGCACACGTATCTCAGCCTAGTTAGCCTACATAGAATATTATAAAGAATGATGCCTTATGAACAATCCAGAGCACTAATTATTTTGCTAATTATACATTGACATTCCACCAAATATACTGGTTTTATTTTTATGGTTTCCTCTCTTAGTTGATATGAAGCCCATTTTTTTATTAATATTGGAGATTTGCATTGCAATGCAACATTTGAAATAAGATGGAAATTAACACATGATCCCTGAGATAATGCAAATTTCCCTATTATGTCTAATTTGCTGTATATATTCTTTTTTCTATTCATAGAAAAGAAGCCCTCTCATATACCTCACTATTCTCCCTCTTTCTGTGAGCTTAACAGCATCAGAAGTTGGCGAAGGAAACAGGATGGCACAGCTTTGAGATACATGAGCTAAAGTCTGTTCAGACACATAACCATGACACATCCTGTAAGTGGTCAATTTCTGTTTCTCTCTTTGAGAAATGGGGATAATAATAATCTATAACTCACATGGCTACTGTGATAACAATATTGCAAGATTCCATATTATATTATGTACATTAACAATCTTCACAATGATAAATATTATTATATGTTGTATATTGATATGCATTATATTAATCCCTCCTCACAATGAATAAATAGCTTCTCAGATAGGAGTGGAATTTCATGAGCCCAGTTTTCATTGGTGCTGGAATTTAAAATGGCTTAATTTTGTGCAAAGCTTGTGTATCTGGTTATAGTCACCATGAGTCCATGTGAGCAACAATACTATTCTGACTAGCAAGTAATGTTTTACTACAGACATATTCTAACTTTGACTCTGATGGTCATTCTAGCCCCTCTTTCATGACAATTCTGAGACTTGTGAGAAAAGCTTTATATATGATAGATATGGCTGTCCATTCAGAGTGGAGCATTGCACAATTTTACTCTCTGTAAGTTGGCTAGCAGTGGGTCTACCTTTTATTCAACATCTATTGTAGAAAGTGGGCTCTCTGGTTGGAGTTGTGCAATGCAGAAATCTACATGAATCAAGGTAAGACCTTGAGGGACAGTGTAGTACTGTCTCCATTTAGCAGAATAACAGTATCAGGTTCTCCCTATGGCCGACGGCACAAGTTGGCCATGGATTTTTTTCGCCCCAGATTGCACGATCATGCATGAGTTCCATCTTGTGGAGAAGCTTTTAAATCCAGCTGGGAAGTGGTTGGTAACAGCAGTGTTACTAGTATCACTACTGTACCAGTGGGTCTATATTGCCAGACCAGTGGTTATTATAGCTCGGAGGGTTTGGTGATGGGTAAGACTGTTGAATTTCTTCCCTGGTAGTGCTCACAGAAGCTTCTAGCACTATGAAACCTAGCCAGGAGGGAAGACAATTTCAGGTCTGTACCAGTTTTACTTCTCTATGTCTTAAGCGTCAAATATGTGGTGTGTTCAGCAATAGGGCTTGCCATCAAGTTATGGGTGCTAACCAAAAGAAATGGCAAATACCTGCTATGTCGGGGTGTCTATGGGACTGTTGACCATCAACTGAAAAAAAAAAACTCTTTGCTCAATATTTTTATTACATTTACAGAACTCATGTACATATTTTCTGACATGCACATATACATTTTATTTCTATTTACAATTCAGGAATTAGTATTGCTCCAACTGTCATAGGTATCGTGATTTTTTTATTATTATTATTAAAGTGAGTTAGCTTTGGGGAGATTTTAGGTCTTAGGTCTTAGTTCATGGTGAACTTCTTTAAAGTACAGGAGATGGGCATCACAGCAGAGCCTTAACCAAGGTTAGGCTTATGACCAGCAAAGAATATTTTCTGTTCACAGGGTCAGATGGCAAGTGAAGGAATTTACATTCAGAGAATGTAAACTGGAACTTGAAAGGCAGCAAGCAGGAGCTGTGAACAGAGCCTGCTGCTGAGCCTGCTGCTGATAGGCTGTGAGTCCAGGCCTTCTTTAAGATAAACTTGCATCTCCACTGAGGAAAGGAAGGAATACATCCAAGACAATATGGAGCTAAAACACATCAGTATTCCATAGAAAAGAATGCTAACAAAAAAGTACTCTTTCAGCTGCCCAGTGGGATCCTCCCATAGTTCTACAGCTCAACCTAAAATTCTATCCTTCTGTCTTGCTCCCTGTAAACCTTAAACCTGGTCGATGTTTTCTAGTGAGCAGGTACCAACCTTAGTTTTTGTGTCTTCATATGATGTGGAATTGTCCTGTTTAGGAAATACAGAGAGGGATTCCGCCTTTAGAATTGTCACTCTAGCTCATATTGAGGCAATTGTCTTATTGAGAATAATGGGACCAGCTAGATTAAAAACACAAAAGCCATCTGAATGCCTGAGGAGCTACTGAAACAACCATGTCTTGAAGGGTGAAAGTTCTTAGGAGAAGGAAATCTCATTATGATGAACATGACATTGTGTCTTGTTTCCCCCTTTGAGACATGTGCCAATTTATAGGCAATAAAATCCTACAAAAGTAAGTGGATTATATACACAAAATTCATGCTGCTGGCTACCTTGAGGGAAATGCCATCAGGCCGACCACAAAAGGTGCTTTTATAGAATAGACTTACTTTCTTTCCTAAACTGGAATAGAGTTACATAACTAATGTCTGGGTTATTTTTTACTTCAAAATTTCATATACATAAAACATATTCCTCCACATTTCTCCTTAGCATAATAGGGCAGAGGAAAGGGGAGTGAGATTCCAAAGAGTTCCTATTCAGAAAGCTGTTCCATCTCATATCCTAAGTTAATTCTGCAGTGAGTTCCTGTAAAAGCAAAGACAGGCTGCTTCTCACACCCATTTCAAGGAACTGCTAGTCCCAGGGGGTGATACAAATCTCTAGGGCCAGAAGTTTCCTGTGTGTAACTGTGGCTCCCAGTCCTTCAAAACTACTAATGAAAACCATAGACATTGAAACAGGATATATAGCCTCATTCTAGAAGAAATTTTAAACATAATATGAAAAAGGCATGATTTGGGGAAGAGGGTAAATGAAAACACAGGGAGTCCATTTGTTTATAGAATTATGGTGTATAAGGGCCTTCCACTCACTTATAAGGTCCTTTTTTACATATACATACATACATATATACATATACACATACACACATACACATATATGTACATGTACATACACACACACACACACACACACACACACACACACACATATATGTTATGTTATAAACATTAGGAAGAAGCCAAGCATAGAATCAGCTTAGGAAAAGCTAGGGGATAAGGATTGAATTTATTTATGTATGTATGTATTTATTTATTTATTTATTTTGGTTTTTCGAGACAGGGTTTCTCTGTATAGCCCTGGCTGTAACTGGAACTCACTCTGTAGACCAGGCTGGCCTCGAACTCAGAAATCCGCCCGCCTCTGCCTCTCAAGTGCTGGGATTAAAGGTGTATGCCATCACTGCCCGGCTTGAGGGCTGAATTTATAGACACAATTTGTAGATCAAAAATCGTAAGAAGTGAGCAAGATGTAGTGCAGAATAAAACATAAGAGAAAAAAAACCCAGTTAATCAATATAATCATTATAACTTTAATGTAAAACCCCTCATGTGGCACAGCTTTCCATGACAAAAGGATGAGAAAAAAGAGCCATGATTTTATACACTGTGCTTTCTGACATCAAAGCAATTCTTCTCTCATGACCTTACCAGCAAAGTTTGTAAAGAAAGGCCTTGAGAGAAAAGAATTTCCACAGGGCAATTGCTTCTTAACTGGGCACATATCTTTCTGGCACTTAGAATTCCTTAAACCAAATATTGCTTAATACATAGTGCTTCGATTAAGAAGGTGTGAAACCTCCAGCTTAGATCCATGGGACAGTTGCATCTGTCTATCACCCTGTTCAATTATAAGAGGGAAGAATGTTGGATAATAACAAAAACCTAGGAAAAAAACCATAATATCTAATATTTCAAATACTTACTACTAGCCCCCAAGTTATTCAACATATAACTTTGACAAAATATATATTAAGCTTGGCAAAAATATTGTACTGGGTCAAAGAAATGGAACAAAATCACCTGTGCTGGGTGCTTTTCT
>NW_022196895.1:51307767-51342044 GCF_008632895.1 Mastomys coucha
AGGAACCACAAAGCAAAACTGATACACTTGAGACTACTATACAATCTGATATTGAATTTCTTTAGGAAAGCAAAACTATGCTTTCTTCTGTTCATTGGTAAAAATAAAAGCACCTATACTGCATTTGAAGTATCATACACATAATAAATAAAGTGTAAGACAGAACATGTGCATACAAAAGAACAGTTTTGATCACTAATTTCTCAATTGAAAGGTATTCATATCAAAAGAATATTCTCCTTATGTTTCACCTATGAGACCCTGGTTTATATTTCCATGATTTTTCCTATTGCTATAAGAAATCACTTGGCAATAGAAACAAAACAACAAAGGGTTTATTTGATCTCCTAGTCTAAGGATAAATTTCACTGTGGTAGGGAAGACAGGAGGGTGGAGCAGGAGCTTGTCATGTGGCATTCATGGTCAGGACTAGAATAGAGGGAAATACTGGGACTCAATTCACTTTCTCCATCCTTCACCCACTTGTGTGTGTGTGTGTGTGTGTGTGTGTGTGTGTGTGTGATCCTTACACACTACTGTGTATCTGTGGAGGTCAGCAAACAAGTTTTCAGAAATGTGTTCTTTCTCTCCTTCCTCCTTGTTTGAAGCAGGTTCTCTTTTGTTCTTTCTATTCCCATGCTACCTACTCCAGGCTATCTGATCCTTGAGTTTCTGGCCAGTTCTTCTATTTCTGGCCAATTACTGTCAGAGTGCTGGGGCTATGGAAGCTTGGCACTGCATCTGACCTCTGTGTGAATTCCAAGAACTGAGTTTCAGTCATCCAGTTCTCAAGACAAGTGCTTTTGCCCACTGAACCATCTCACAGGCTCCACATTTTCTGGAACCATCCTTGAGATGTTTTTCAAGTGATTCTAACCCAGTCAAGTTGACAATAAAGATTAGGCATCTTAAGTCTATTACTTTTTAACTTGACAAGTAAACATATCCTTTTTGAACAACACTCTACCACATTCTTTAAATTCTCATTCTCATTTCATAACATAAAACATATTTCCTCTGTAGCTGTAAGTCCTCATAGCCCTTAACAATAGTGAATGAGTTACAGGAAGGCAGCTTACTTCTGCTCAGACAGTAGAAAATGGGAAACACATAGAGTTCATTAATCCAACCAGACAAATTTCCTCTACTATATTCTTGCCTAGGAATACTTCAGGCTAGCTCCTGGTTCTGTGCTCTTGGATCAGTGCTCTTAATGATCCTTCCCTCTGCATGAAAAGTAATCTGGATTTGCATTTTGAGGCATATTGAGTGCTATGTACTACTAAACCAGTTCTTCATTGTAGCATTGTCTGCTACTGTCTTAGGGTTTCTATTGCTGTAGTAAAACAATATTACCAAAAGCTACTTAGGGAGAAAAGGGTTTATTCTTGTTTGTAACTATTGGGTCATGCTCCATTATTAAAGAAAGTCAAGAGAGGAACCTGGATGCAGGTACTGAAGCAGAGACCAAAGAAGAATTCCTTTTACTTGCTTGCTCCCCATGGATTTCTCAGTCTACTTTCTTAAGTGTCACCTGCTCAGGAGTAGCACTACGGACAATGGGCTGGACCCTCACACATCAATCCACCCATCCATCCATTCATCCCTCAATCAGTCAGTCAAAGAAAGAAATAAGAAAGAAAGTCCTACAGGCCAATCTTATGGAGGTATCTTCTCCATTAACATTCTTCCTCTCAGATGACACTATCTGTGTCAAGTCGACAAAGAACTAAGCACAACACCTTCATATGGAAAGGCTTGGAAATCTCAAGGTCATTAAGTTCCACCTCCCTTTTGCTCAACAACCCTTCTTTAGGCTAGCTATTATTTTTTTTTCTTCTTGCTGTTATGAGGAAGACATTTGGGAAATTGTATCTAGGTCACCTGGATCCATTAGCCATCCTTTCTCCTATACACAACTGATGGTAACAATGCTGTTAAACCATCTACCAAAACAAAATGGTTCATTTTCCTCAGTGTCCCTTAAGGCTTCATTGGGGGCCTCCTCAGAAGCCAAAGACTTATAGTTGTTCAAGGAACTTTAGATGTTTACTCCCTTCACCTCAAAATCCCTCCATCTTTTCCCCACTACCTAGCTCCAGATATACTTCAACATGGTTATATATTCATCATAACCATAATCCATCCCCATTACCAAACTCTGCATTGGGTGGCTATTGCTGTGGAGCAAATTATCCTTTACTTTGTGGTTGGACACAATAACCAAGTGTCCTCCAGCTGGATAAGTTATTTCATTTGTCATTAGAATAGGCTGTTCAAGAAAATACTTAAGCCATTATGGAAAGGTTCTGTAGTTAAACACTATGTGAAAATATGTAATTAACTAGGGACAAATATTGAGTTGACTGTGTAATAGTAACATCATGTGTTTCCTGTGAAAACTCTAAGTATGAAAGTCTCTCCTTTCTCCTTCTTCTCCTTTACCTCCTTCTCCTTCTCCTTCTCCTCCTCCTCCTCCTCCTCCTCCTCCTCCTCCTCCTCCTCCTCCTCCTCCTTCTTTCCTCCTCCTCTTCTTTTTCTTTTTCACAGGGTTTGGAAGGCTTGTTTATTCCTTCATGAACATAAGATATATACACATACAAGGCAGGGAATATAGTATAGTGCATAGGTTAGAATTTAATGTGTACTTACACAGGCATGGTATTGTGAACTAGAAGAGAATCAATACATTTTTTTTTTAAATGTTAGTGGACACCTGATAGAGTCCCTCCAGACACTTAGCAATCAGAAGTATGAAGGAAATAAAAAGTGCAGCAAACCACTGAATATCCGTGTGAAATTGAGAATCTTCTGAGGGAGAGCAATGAGTACAGTAAAAATTAAACATGATATGTGTTACTGTCTCATGTTTTATTATCTCAGATGATTTTATTTCCTTTTTGATGCCTGTAATTTGGAAAGCTATGGTGACATAGTCCCCATAGATTTGTGTGTTTGAACAATTGCTACTTAGGTGTTTGTAGAGGGTTGTAGAATTTCTACGAGCTACAGTGGAATGGCTGGGGATGAGCATTATGGGTAATCAACTGGTCCTGCCTCTAGCCTATTTCATCTCTGCTAAGCCTCTGGCATCGTTGCTCTTCACCACCTACTGAAATTTACAGAACTTATTGTTCAGTGATTTTTTTTAATATGGGGAGGGAGGGGGAATGGAAGGAGAGAGAGAGAGAGAGAGAGAGAGAGAGAGAGAGAGAGAGAACACAAAGTTAAACAATGTGCTATTTTGTAAGAAAAGGAGAGTGAACCCAATTGAATTTGCAGACAGGACAGAAACCCATGAAATACTGATGCTTGTTAATAGATTAGTATAAATAAAGAGAAAATTTACACTCTGCTCTGGAATAATGAGAAAGGTTAATTGATAGTAAGACCTAGCACAGCCTCTAAGGTGTAAAAATGTAAATTCATTTGAAAGAAGCATATATGAAGAGACAATGTCTGTACAGTTCTCCTGAATCAAAATAACTGCCTAGCAAAGTGTTTTCCCAGGTTCAGTCAATAAAGCATATAGAAGCCAGTGCAGCTGTGGTGAATGAAGGCACAGCTACGTCTTTAGCTGGTAGCAGCATTTGGAATCATCACGCCTTTGCATACATACAGAATTTAAGTCCAAGAGAGTTGAGCAGGCTTGCATTAAAAATTCAGACAGCTGTTAAGTGCAGCCATTGTATACCAGGTTTGGGTTCCCCACATAGAGTCTCTGAGTGCCCTGAGCACAAATTTGTAAAGGTGAAATTTAAGTTACAGCAGAAAGCTTCCAATACTGGCAAGGCTAGAAATGTGGAACATCTGCTGCAAAAAAAAAAAAAAAAAAAAAAAAAAAAAAAAAAAAAAATTGTGGCTAGCAAGGAAGAAGACCAACACAGGCTATGTGTGCTGCAGTCAGCAGAGCTGGGTGAGTGGGGGCAACCCAAGCCCGTGGAAACCCAAAGTATGCTACCATAAGCCATAGATTCTATACATGGAATTATAGGATGTTATGTTTATATTGTTATGTGTTGATTATACTGATTTAGTTTTTCTTTGATATCCTTATATTTCCCCACTTTAGACTTGCAATGTAGATTAGTTAGGGTTTCTACTGCTGTGACAAAATCTAACCAAAGCACCTTATAATAATGTCTTTACTTAGCCCTAAACAGGATATCTCCATCAAATCTCATGCTCTCCCCAACCCAGAGCTCAGGGAACCCTGTGGTAGAAGAGTCAGAAAGAGTTTAAGAACCAAAGGAGATGGTGGACACCAAGAAAACAATGGCCTTTGAATCAACACAAGCAAAGCTTATATAAACTCAGAGACTAAAGCAGTAAGCACAGGACCTGACTGGTTCTTTGCATACATATTATAGATTCTAGTTAAGTAATTTTATGGGATTCCTGGGTATGTAAAAGAGAGGGTCCCTGATTCTTGTCTCTTCCATGGGGCTCGTTCTCTTTTGTTGGTTTGTCATGTCCAACTTCGATGTGATAAAACAACATTTTTTGTTTTATCTTATTTTATTACATTTTTAATAGAATGAATGAATGAATGAATGAATGAAATCCTACCACTATGGTGAAATTTTAACAACTGAACTGTCATTTATATATGTTGGGAGAGGGAAAATCAGTTTTCTTCAAAGAAGTAACACTGGGTATATCAATCGCTGAAGAGCAGACTTCATATTCAAGACTAGGGGCATTGCTGACATATGTTAGGCAGATAGACTAATCAGCTTCCATCCAGTCTTTTCATATGAACAGAATTTTTGTGTGTAGTTTCCACCTGTTATTGCTAAATAAAACTTGTGATTAAAAGGTAAACAAAACTATTTTTGTCATAAAAGTTTATAACCTATGTCAACAGGTAACTTAGATACTTAATTATCTTTCTACCTGGAGATTATTTCGGTATTTTTCACGGGGTCACACAGTTTTGTTGATTAAGTGTCGCACGCCTTTCCATCCAGTGGAAATAAGGAGGCAACAACGATCTCTTCTCCCAGCAGTTTAATCAGGAACCTTCATTTTTACTTCTTCTTACTTACTCCTATTTCCTACTTACTCCTATTCCCTACATCTTACTTCTTTATCCTTACATCTTACTTACTATTACTTACATACATCTTACTTCTATCTCCTACATCTTACTTACTCCTATTCTTACATACATCTTACTTCTATATCTACATACTAACTCCTATCTCTACATACTTACTCACTATTACTCCAGCCCCCAGCCCTTGTGGGTTAAATACTTTCCCTGGTCCCAATCATCATCGGCTATGTGGCAAAGCACAATAGGCTGCGGGAAAATCATGCCAGCTTGCATCACAAACTAGAGGCACACAGCTTTTCCAACTAAGGCTTGTTTATCAATGCTCTCTGCTCTGGCTGGAAACCAGGTGTTCAATATATATATATATATATATATATATATATTGACAGCTGCGGCTCCCCACAATTAAGCCCTGTAATTTCTGTGACTAGAGAGACTGAAAGGATGCTCCTACTTCTGATGTTCATAGTCACAGAGATCTTGAAATGTGAAATGTTGCTCATTTTCTTCCTTGTTTTCCTCTTTGCTGTCCCTCCTCCTCCTCCTCTTCTTCTAGACTCATAAATCTCCCCTTTCGGCTCCTGCTTCCCATTGCCCTTATTGGATCCCCAAGCTTCGCCATCCTCTGCCTTTCCTTGAAGGATTGTTTCCCTGATAAAAACAATTGCTTTTGTAGTAAGCTAAAATTCTCCTTAATGCACAGCATTGACCTCTGAAGCAAATTCCAGGCATGCCTTCGCCCTGGCCTGATTTCCCACCTTTCCCATGCTTTACTGAACAGTCCAAGTTGGCCACTCTATTGGCTAGACTTTCATATGCAGCAAGGTACCCAAAATACAATCACTAATATAACTCTCATCTTCTCCCTGGTGTCCACATATAGAAGGAGTGGTTTTGGTCTGTCCAAACACCAGATTGGCACCTTTCCTTGTACACCTTCTCACAACTCTCATTCAGTCATCTGTCAGCTGGCATTTCTTTCTTGGCCAGTTAAAAATTTGCTGCTTTTTTCTCAACCAGTGAATTTTATTGTGGGGTGGGGAGCAGGAGGAGAGACATGGGAGTGTTGGAGATTGAGGAAGGGGTCAACAAAAATGCCCTTACATTCTTGGTGAAAACCGGAAACTGTAACCAAATCATATCTAAGTGGTAACCTCTTCAGATGGGTTTCTCCTTTGCTAATCACCAAAGCCAGTGCAAACTAATTCCGCAATTACAAGAGGAAGCACTAAAACCAGCATAGCCTTGGGCAAGAAGTGAGCATCCTCACACTGTGTCCTCATTAGTGAGGATAAATGTGTCATCGCCGGCTAACCCATTACGTTTCCTTTATTTGTGTATTAATTAGAAAGAGGATACAGTGGTACCATGAGTCTTTATGACATGCAATTCTTTAGCTTCGAAAAAAGAAAAAAACGGTGTTAAAAAATGCAATTTAGGGTTTAATTGAAAAGGCATATTTTAGTATCACCCTCTGTTCTGTGTATGTACAGGGCCATGGGTTATCCATTCTGCCTCTGGAACATGAGCGGCTAGTATTACTCTGGGTTTGTCTGAGAATGGCAGAGCAGATGGAGGAGAGAAAATTTTCAGGAAGAAAATGGATTTCCAGTGTTTGTAAGAAAGTGTTGTGTGTGTGTGTGTGTGTATGTGCTAATGTATGTGTGTTTTTATATTTACGGCAATAGAAGAAGCCATGAGAGGATGTGTGCTGTTGACATGGTGCAGAAATGACAAGAAATTCAGTGCCCCTGATCCATAAATGAAAAGCAAAACATCCCCCAAACCCAGGGTGGCTCTGAGGAATGGCAAAGATTTCCTTGGGGGTCTGAATGGATATACTGACAGTATGTAAATAAACTGTTCACCATGGCTTTCTCTCCAAGATGTTTATGGCTCAAAGACTGCTCCCCTACTGAAATGGATGGCTCTTACTGAGATGAACTAAACTTGTCTTTGTGATCCACTGTTACACATAAACTCTGCCTCGTTGTTCAGGTGTATGCAATAACCTGTCTCAGTTCTCAGCTGTGTATAAAAGACAGGGCAGAGCCTACAGCTTCTCTATCAGAGAACCCAGCCCACCTCCCACCTGGTCCCAGCTTAGCTCTCTCTCTCTCTCTCTCTCTCTCTGTGTGTGTGTGTGTGTGTGTGTGTGTGTGTGTCTACCTTCATTCTCTTGCTGCCCTATTAGGTCAATTTCCAAAATCCTGCTGGATTTGGCATTCTGCACTCACACACACACACACACACACACATTCCCACCCTAACCTAAATAAATAGATAAATAAATAAATAAATAAATAAATAAATAAATAAATGGAACCTGATTCAAACGTGACACTAGGAAAACTTGAAGGGTTTTTTTGTTCTGTGATGATATATAAAAATTGTTGGTTTTGCTTAAAGGAAATTTCAGTGATGGTTTTCTCAGGGAAATCAGAAGCTGACTAAAAATAAGTGATTCTGAAGTAGTACAAATTGAAGCGTGGCTAAAACAGATGAGAAACTCCAAACCATTTGGACATCATCCTATGGGCTCTCCGTATGCAGGTTAGAAAGTTCAAGAGGTTTTTACTTTTCTGAAATGGATATCTAGGTATGAAAGACAAAAGACAAAATAGGGCTCTCCTTTTAAAACAGATATCTTCACAAATTTAAAAATAAAAAGGGTGATAATTTCAAAATTATTAAATGTGAAAAAGTGCTTTGCAGGGCATGATATAATGGGAATTAAATGCTTGTTCGACTTATTTTTGTTGTTGTTGTTATTGTTGTTTTCCAAGACAGGGTTTCTCTGTATAGCCCTGGCTGTCCTGGAACTCACTCTGCAGACCAGGCTGGCCTCGAACTCAGAAATCCACCTGCCTGTGCCTCCCAAGTGCTGGAATTAAAGGCGTGTGCCACCACTGCCCGGCTCGGCTTAAATATTTTAAATACATGAAGTCAGGAATAAGATATAGTTTCCAAATGGATATTGTCATTTTTAAAGGAAGAAACAATGATGCTTAACTCTATAGATTTATAATCCAGTCTGTACAAAGTGAAGGTTTTCAAATGGAAGACATCTTTTGAGTAGGTCACTCTACATTCATATGATGTTTATGTAGGTAGGTAAAACCAGATGAACAGTTGTTTGCATCTAAGACCTCTTGGTTAAGAGCAGAAGAACCTACTCTCTCATATCATTCCATAGACCTTAGAGCTGGTACTGTTGGCCATCTGTAAATCTAGTCTACACATGCCTCAAGATTTCAGCTAATTAGAAAGACATTTGCAGTGATGTGTTGCCATTGTTCAAGGCTTGCTTCAAAGTGCTTAACCTGTGTTCATGGTTTCTTCAGTACAACTTCTCTTTCAGATTAGTTATTCGTTTGAGAGCTAGCATATTAAATTCAAAAATAAATGTAAGCTGGAGGGAAAGAGATTTTTTTTTCCTCCCTAGAAAATTATAGCTATTAGTGATCCTGGGCCACGGCAGTTTCACCTTATGCACTCACTCTCCACCTCATTTCTGCCTAAGGTGTTTTAATTTGATCTTTGTTCTACACACTGCTCAAACAATGAAGCCCTCTAGTGATAGCAATAATCAGGATAAAAAGAAAAGGAATCTGCAGGCAGACTGAGCTCTTACTGTCCTTGTATCTGACTGAAGAAAAGAAATGCAGATCAAAGTGCACTGTTAGTCCTTCATGTTTTCTCTCCTTTGAAACCTACCTTTACAAGGAAGATTCCCATATCTTATAGGTATTATTTTTAGATAAAACGTTTGTTTGGAATTATAACTGTTAAAACAAACACTACTGCCCTATGCCGGAGAAATAATTTGCCGTCAAGGTAGGTTCATTTAAATAGAGAATTCTAAGACAAAAGATTGTGTTTCTTGAAAAGATATTACAGTTATTCATAGACAATATGTTATAAAAATTAAAATTAACCAACAAAATGGCCCCATTCCTTTTAAATCAAAACTTGAACGTCTGGAAAAATCTGTTCTTAGAAGTCATAGGATATTAAACAAAACCTCTAGTACCAGATGGGGGATACCTCTTCGTGAGTTGGTGGTGGTGGAGACCCGTAAGTCTGCAAAATAATATAACCTTTTGTTGTTCCTCTGAATTAGTCACAAACTAGATGAAGGATCCTATTGTGGGAAACAAGACATACCACTACACCTGATGTACAGAAACCAATCTGGAACTGAGCCATAAGCATCCTCACTGCCTAGTAGCTTTCAGTTTCTTGGGAGTTGCTGTGTAGGCCGCTGGGATGAAAAGGACGAGTGTTTTTACCTAATTGTGAGTACTAAGGTCTACAATCGAATATTCTAAACAAGATTGACCATTTGAGCAATAGTGTCACTAATAGTATGAGGTTAACCAAGTGATCTCTATTCATTTTGAGACCTGCTCCACAAGAAAATAATCCATGCTTGGTAATGTAAACTTGGTAAAAACAACAACAACAACAAACATGTAAAAGAGGAATTAGAAGCCCCGAGTCCTGTTATTTAGCTAAATTGATTTTACTTAAACTGCCTTCAAGAATTTATACCCATAGATAAGCATTATCCTCAGTCTTAATCAGATAACTTTATTTCAGTGAACAATGGTGAATGCATAGGCTCATGGCTATATAAAGTACTAAGAATAAGTGACAGATGAGTGTTCAGCTGCAAATAAAGCATATATACAACTACCTAGAAGACTTAAGGAACATTATGGAAGAGAGTGAGAAAAATGTAAGACCTGTAAGATATGGAGAAGGGCTATGACATATCATCTTCATGGCAAGACACAGCCATTGTAGTCATGAACTCAAAACCTCTGAGGATGACTTCAATGGGTCTACACAAAAAATAGGCTTGTCCATGTTGAGGAATGGATGGGGGAGGGACCAATGGGCCCTCCCATCACCACTTAACAATTTGCTACTGACAGATTCAGGGAGAAGAGAAATCATTGCCTTCAGTTGTGTGGCCACTGACAAGCCCGCCAGGATCCAATGGCCACATGGATATCACTGATTATGCTAAGGGTCACAAAACCAAACCAAAAGTCAAGATTCCAGGAAAGGGACTGGTATGGAATGGGAGTGAGTGGATTGATATGGGTAGAGGGGAGATAGGAAGGGATAGGGAGAAAAATCAGAATACCTCACACACACACACACACACACACACACACACACACACACAAACACACACACACAAATTGTCAAAGACCAAAATTAAGCATATAAGATGTAATATCTCATAAAGCTGAAGAGCATTAGGAAAACAACTACCATTTATCTTTTTATCATTTATCTTTTATCATGTTATCATTTCTCTTTACTTCTCCAGTATCCCTGAAGAAACAGGCCAGCACAAGTCACATTCGCATCCATTACTGCATAACTATGAGAAGGAACTCTGCTGCCCTGGCTCTTTTCTTAAAGCAAGCAGCTTTATAGCCATCATGATCACCAATATTGACCCTCTCCTCTCCTCTTTGTTGATCTGTTTTCCCCTGTTCTGCTTCTGTGTTAGTGCTCAGTTTTCAAAAAATACTGATCTGGAAATCATTAAGCTATAAAGCATCTGATCTTCATTGGTGGGATGTTGGAGAAATCCCAGAAGTTTGCTAAAATAAACTCATGGGCTACAGAAGAAAGGGCACACCTTTCAGCTAAGGTGCAAGAGGAGAGAGAGTCTGTGAGTGTTGTAGGTGACTCTGTTACAAAACATGGAAAAAGCAGGTTGGGAAGTTCTCCCTCTACCCTGTAAATGGTTCTGCAGTCTGAATGATAGGATTATCAGGTAGAAGGAAGAATCAGGACTTAAGAAAAAAATACGAGTGTGAAGGTACCAGGAATAGAGGACAGTGATGAGTTATCATTCCACTGGGTGCTTAAGGTTCAGTGAAGACTCAACTTTGTTGGGAGGGGATGAGGTCCTGAGTGAGTATGCATTGTTGACAGGACATGGCCATGTCAAGGATCCCAATACCTCAGAAGCCAAGGACTTACCTAGGTCAGGCTCAGAGGAATGCCAATCCTCTCTCCTGATCCTAGTACAAGTATTTGTTACATGATTGACCTTTAAATACAATGAGTGAATGCAAAGACTTTCAGTTGCAGCTTGGATAACTTTCTGTAGTCAGCTTGGATGATTACAACCTGAGACTGCTTCCCTACAGAGACCTTTCATCCAAATTAGCTAGCCCCTTTTCCTCATCCACACTACCTGTAATAAACATACTGAGTTCTTGGCAGGTGTTGCATCTCCATCATAGTGGGTCGTACACCTAGTCCCAGCTTCTCAGAATGTGTGTCTGCCATAGTTATTCATTCTCCATTGCCCCTATTATAGCAATATTTAAGTTTTGCAGGTTGTGGCAGAAATTCTCTCAGGTAACAGAATAAAATTATGGGAAGAGTCATGACGAAATACATTTTCATATAGGCTCACTCATGTGATATTCTTGACCAAAAAAAAACAAACAAACAAACAAACAAAAAAAAAAAACAAAAAACCATCAAGTCTGAACCTGGCAAAACAGCAACAGAAATAAAGTGAAACCTGTATATCACAGGATCATTTCAGAGGAAAGAGCAAGAAAAGAAAATAACAGGCAATAGAAGATGGGGTTGTGTTGGTTATATTTTTGTCAACTTAACACAAATTAGATTCTTCTGGGAAGAGGAAATCTCAGCTAAGAGAATGGCCACCATTATATTGGTCTGTGGGCACGTTTATGGGACATTTTTAAATTAATGATTGATGTTGGAGGCCCAGCCCCTTGTTGGTAGTGCCACCCCTATGCTACCCCATGTAGTATAGGTAGTTAGTTAACCTGCTCTGTACTCCCAATGGACCCCATTCATGCACCTGCCCAAGAACTGTATGGGATTGTGAATGAAACACACACAAACACACACACATGTGCAGGGACTGGGCACTTCTAATTCTTCCCTTCTTCCCACATCTAGCAAACACTCTCCTCTAGTGTTCTGGAGTTAACATTCTTTAAAAATCTATATTTTATCTCTGATACCACAGACCCAATTCAGGAAAAGGCCAGTAGAGCAAGTTACTGGAATCCTTACACCGCTTGTCTGTCCTACATCCCTCTCATGGTGATTCTCTTCCTTCCTCTCCTCTCTCCCACACTCCGGAATCCTAAAAATCCAACCTCTGTTCTGCCCAGCCATTGGCTGCTGGCATCTTTATTTACCAATCAGAGGCAACTGGGGGCAGGTTCCCTCAGTGCCTTATGTGCAGACATTTGTGTAAGCAGCTTGAGGGACCAAGATTAACATTATAACACAAGCAGTATTTAGGCCAAACCCACTTCAGTCCTGAGTTATATAAAACTGTGGTTGAGCAACCCATTGGGAACAAGCCAGGAAGCACGTTCCACCATGATCCCTACTCCCAAGTTCCTGCCTTGAGTTCTGGTCCTGATTTCCAGTCAGTCATGGTGGACAATAAAAAAAACAATCAACATTCCCTTGATGCTTTTGGTTAGAGTGTTTATTACTGCGAGAGAAAGTAAGTTAGGACAGGAGTGAAGAAATTAGAAAAGTGTAGCTGGCAAGAATGTAGAAAGCACTACAATTTTAGTTTATCAACAAATAAATCAAAGGGGAAATGAAGGGCAGAAAGGAAAGCCTGCAGATTAAAAGAAACATGAAAAATAAATTACAATAATGGAAATTATTCATATTTTGATTCAAATATAGTCTGTAATAATTTATGGGGAGTCAAAACATTGAACCATTGACCAGACCCTACAACGACATTAAAAAATTCTTTTAGTTGTACTGTAGCTAATTGACTGTATTTTGGTACTTGATCTGAGGGTTTGTGCCTAGTCTTACTGCATCTTGTTATCCCATGTTTGTTTGATAACGCTGGGAAGCTTACTCTTTTCTAAAAGGAAATGGAGGATCAATGGATCTGGGGGAGAGAGCAGTAGGGGAACTGGGAGGAGTGGAAGGAGGAGAGGTTGGTGGAGGCATAGGAGGAGTAGAGGGAAGGGAAGCTTCTGCTGGAATGTATTGTATGAGAAAAAAATAAATTAAAATAAAAACAACAATGTACTTATCTATTAGGAATCCCTGGGGATCTTTATGAAACTAGAAATCTAAGATTTGCTTAAAATGAGTTAGTAGTGATAATGGGATTGGGACAAGGCTAAGTGATGCTGAGACAATAGCGGCTGTGAGTTGATGGATGGGTAAAAGGCAAACAGGATCTCATGGAACTGGTCTCTTCTATATGACTTTCTACTCATACAAAGTAGGTCTCTTTGTATCTGTGCTCAAGCATGCATGTGTGCATATGTGCATGCATGTGTGTGTATGTGTGTGCACGTGTGTGTTCATGTGTGTGCATGTATATGTGTACATGTGCCTGTATTTGTGTTTGTATGTGTGCACCCATGTGCACTCATGTATGTGTGTTCATGTGTGCGTGTGTGTGTAAATGTAAGAAAAAATACTGTGATTAGACTTTTATCATTTATTTGCTCCATTCTTCTCTGAACACTGAAGTCATGCAGGCATGTGCCTTGACACCTAGGTATGGTTTCCAGAAATATACTTAGCCTATGAAAAACACATCTCAAATTCCTCAAGACACATTAAAATACAAAAGACCTAGGAGCAGCTCCACCCACTTTCTACCAGCTTTGAACAGCTCAGCTACTTTTGCTCAACCCAGAGACCTGGAGATAGTCCATCACACTCATGCCTCTTCCAAGCCCCTCATTTAGTTCATTATCATGACATCTCTCCAATACTTAGCACAATAAAATCGAACCCATCCTCTTTGTCTCGTCCACAGTCTTGGGTGCCCTGTCTCTTATAGACCAGTATTTTATCTTTCTTATTCTACTTGCATTAAATACTGCTTTTGACATGAGGACGTTTTACAAAAATGAACTGCTTCAGGCTTTAAAAAAATTCAACACAGAATATCCTCTTTATTTAGAATAAAAAAAAAATGTGAGGACCAAGAATACTCTATCCTACAAAGCCATATTCACCTCTCAGCTACAGCTGTCTCTCACTCAGGGGTAGCTCGAAGACCTGCTGGTACATGGAAACAGCAAGTTTACTAATGTCAGGGAACCTTTACCCTGTGCTCTTTCTAATGCTAGGAATGTTATCCCTATATTCTTCCTCTCCTTTCCATTTTAATGTTCAAGGTCCAAAATATCTTGTTTTTTTTTTTTTCCACATACTTGCCCTAAGAGTAACTACTGTTTCTGACTTTGTGTATCTCTTGATTTATAACCTCGTGTCTCTTACAAATACATGAGTTCCATGAGAGTTCTGTGAGTAGTTTAGTACATCAGTGCTCAATTTTATCTATCAGAGATTGATTATATGTTTGTGAAATAAAAAATTTTAAAAAATGAGAAAATGTAACTTGATACCGTTGTAAGTTTCAGAAAGGACATAATTTGGGATGCTAAATACCTAACTGTTCACGTCTGTGTTAGTTTTAATGAGATGTGCCCCCCTCCCCCCACCATTCCCATAGTCTAGCATAGTCTAGGGTATTGAGATACTTGGCCTCAGGTTGGTAGAAATATTGGGGTAAGTTTAGGAGGTTTGGCATTTCTGTATAACCAGGGGTGGAATTTGAGGTTTCAAGGACCACATGCCTTTCTCAGTTTACATTCTCTGCTTCTTGCTTTGCAATGTAAAAATGTGAGTTCTCAGCTCACTGCCCCAGCTACTATGCCTGTGTCCTGCCGGTCTGTCTCACAGTAACAGAAAAGGTCTTCTAACCCTGTCTAACCAGAAGCCCGAACAAACACTTCATTCTGTAAGTTGTCTTGGTCATAGTGTTTTAGCATATCATGCAAACCTAAGGCAACACTCATATGAAATGTGGCAAACATTTCAAGGAATAACCCTAATCGGTCTATGGAACTGTCCATCACCCACAGTGACCTACTGACTTTCAACTTAATAACCAAGTTTGAATATGCCAAGATAGAAATTGAAATCATACTCCCCTGTTTAGCCTAAAACTCCCATTCTCACCTCAGGGAAATAGTTATTAGAGAAGAGATGCTAAAAGCATTATTTGAAGTTTAATAATCTGCCATTTCTCAAATTTTGTGCAAAAGGTGCCATAAGGTAAATGGAAAATCGCTGATTTCTACACCTTAGGTCATTTCATATGTGTTATTTAAATATGTGCCCAGAGTATAACTTCATCTCTATTCTGAAAATCCGCCTTACAGATTTTCACTTTAAGCAGAAGCAAGCCCCTGCAAATGTGGGTGCAGCACAGACCATTGCATGAGCCAATAGAATTGTCACTGTGGAGTCCTTGCTTTAATTCTCCCAGAGATTTCAAAGCTCTCAGCAGGTGTATAAGTTACTTGCACAAATGACCTGATGTCTGATTCCCATCCTAAGCACAAATGTCAAACTTCTAAAGAGTCAGTGACTTAGAACAAGACACTGGAAGCATAAAAACTAGAAAAGGTTTTGGGGGCAGTTTTAAGCTCAGATACATTGAGGAGAACAAGCAACGTTTGCCTGCAGAATTTAAGCTCCAACTGCAATATATTTTCCTATGTATTTTATTGAACTTTAGTCAAGTTTTTTTATTTTGTTGCCCTGTCTTGTCTTGAGCCCGTGACCCTTGCAAGGAGCTGGGATTTCAGGCATATTACTATTCTACCGGGCTCCTGTCTCTTCTTATTCCACTCTATTTGTTCAAGGACAATGGTTTATCCTTGAACGCACATAATTAAGCAATAAGTTTTATATTCCAGACCAGGCAAGTGAGATGCTTTAGGAACTCAATACTCAGCTGATTTTAATGTATTGCCCATCCCCTGCTCAGGGCCTTCTCGGTATGTATAGCAGTACATAACTAAGAGGATTGCAAAATTTCTACTCATGCAGATATTTGCAGATACAATCACATATTGGGGAAACCTTCAGCAGTGTGTAAAATGATTGCTGTTCTTTGGGTATAATGCACCTTAAGATCTCTGAAAGAGCTGAACCTTATCTCCCCCAACTCACACAACTAAGTAAATGGGAGAAAAGGAGAGCATCATATGCAGAGGTTAGAAACATGCACAGGTAGTTACACCCTCAAATCTGAGCATATCCACACCCAAGGGGACATTGATGTACAACTTCAGCCTCTCCACAGGAAATAGGCAGCCTTGCTACTTTGAATGTCCTTTGTTTTACAGCTCACCTGTGACCTCTGGAGTCCTCTGATTATTGCCACAGCTGGGAGAAAGGAAAGAGCAAGAAGGTGAGCTATGGATTTGATGACAGAGCAAGAGAAGGAAAGGGGAGATCCCTGTTAGGTTTGACCTCACTGGGATGTGACTTATTCTTCAGCATGGATATGTGTTCCCATATGATGATGGGTTTGCATCAATACTGAAGAAATATGGAAGGTGTGAGAAGGGGAGTGAGTTTTTTATGCCAGTGCACTTAGTTTGGAATTACACATTTAAGTCTACCAGTTTTGGTACTTTGTGAACCCATGGAAGAAAATAGATTCCTTTCAGGTATTACTGTTTAGTGAAGTGACAGATATCAGATCCTTAGTGAATAATTACTAAATGTAATTATTCAAAAAAAAGGAATGTTTGAACTAAGAAAAAGTTTGCTTTAAGGAAATGATCAAGGGGGCTAGAGATGGCTCAGTAGTTGAGAGCCCTGGCTGTCCTTCCAGAGGGACAAACTGTCTGTAACTCTAGTTCCAGAGGTTATGACACTCTCTACCTTCCATAGGCACTGCACACATGTGGTAAACAGATATACATACAGGAAAACAACCTCATGTATAAAATAAAAGAAATAAAATAAAATAATAAAAAACATTAAAAAAGAAAGTAAAAGAAAGGGTCTACTAGATTGTAGACTACCAACAAATTATGCAATAGTTCAAGTAAATAAAATACATGCCGTTTCCCTACAACTCAATTTCTGGCTTCTTTCAGATATTAGTTTGTTGATCTATCATACAACTGAGTCTCTATCATAATTTCAATACTCACTTGTTACATCTTATTTCTTTTCTACTCTTATAAATATAATTTACTTCCTTTGTTTTTTTCCTTCTATTGTGCATTAAAAAAAAAAAAACATTGCCATGTAGTCATATCTTGGTCATTTGTCTGACTCTAATTTGGCTTGCATGCTTTGCTGGCTTCCTGCCATACAGCAGTCTAAATTCTGTTTTCTTGTAGAGTTAGGTTAAGAAATTCCATGTCAAATGCATTAAATAAGTGACTCTGTAAGGGCCACAAATTTGTTGCTGTCTGGCTAAGTGATAGCATGAAAAGCCATTCATTGTCTTGTGCTAATTTCCAAACCAAACAGTGACAGGTAGAGGAGTGAGATAGCCTCTCACTATGTAGTTTAGGATGGCCTCGAACCCACATATCTGCCTGCCTCTGTCTCTAGAATGATGGAAATATAGATGTGTGCCACCATGCCTGGCACTGCAATACCAGTTCTTCTTTTCTTAAATTTCATTCTGTGCATGTGTGTGTATGTGTACAGATATGGACAAATGCATACCATGTGTCTCAGTCAGGGTTTCTATTCCTGCACAAACATCATGACCAAGAAGCAAGTTAAGGAGGAAAGGGTTTATTCAGCTTACTTCTACATGCTGTTGATCACCAGAGGAAGTCAGGACTGGAACTCATGCAGGTCAGGAAGCAGGAGCTAGCTGATGCAGAGGCCATGGAGAGATGTTTCTTACTGGCTTGCTTCCCCTGGCTTGCTCAGCCTGCTCTCTTATAGAACCCAAAACTTCCAGCCCAGGGATGGCACCACCCACAAGGGGCTCTACCCCCTTGATCACTAATTGAGAAAATGCCCCACAGCTGTATCTCATGGAGGCACTTCCCCAACTGAAGCTCCTTTCTCTGTGATAACTCCAGCCTGGGCCAAGTTGGCACACAAAACCAGCCAGTACACCATGTTACACATTTGGAGGTCAGAGGAAAACAGTCAGTGGTCAGTTCATTAGTTCTTTTCTCTCTGCCTTGTCTGATACAGAGCTTCTCTTGTTTCTGCCATGCTTTGCACCCTGGACTAGCTGGCTGGCAGTTGTACAGGTGTTCTCTTGTCTTCATCATCCATTTCGCCATAGGAGTTCTGGGATTACAGATGAACACCCCCACACTGTGTGCGGATTTCAGCGAGTGAACTCAGGTTGCTAAGTTTGCATGATAAGCACCTTTGACCACTTAGTCATTTTGCTGGCCTGAGGTGGCATGTCCTTGAATAAATTATATGTATGTAAAAAAGCAGAGAACTAGAACCTAAAGGCAAAATAGCCTTTCATTTCCAGTACTTTCATTACTTTTTGAATACAAAGAGAATAATGAAAAAATAAGCTCTTGGTTTAGGTATGTTTTAGGTGTTAGAGTTCATTTCACCATGTTCAAAGAAATATAATACTCTAGTCATTTGAAATAAGCAAGGAATATACCAATATACAAGGCAGCTAAAATATGCTATAGATATACCTTTAAAACAAGTATATTGAAAATAGAGTTCCCTGCAGACCATTAGATGGTATTAGATTATTTCTCCACTTACAATGCAGACTTTTACTTTTTAATTAATAATAAGATGACCAGCATTCCTGGATGAAAGTACTTAGGTGGCCTCTTTGAGATGAAGCAGATTGTGGGACTGTTCACTTCTACGAAGATACAAACCTAATAAGGTTACTGCAAGGAATGTCTGTAGATATTCTAATAGAACATTGATGTAAAGGGGCCATCCTGCCCAGGAGCACCCAGTAACAAAGAAATTGGCCTTCCTGCCTGACATTTTTAGATGGCAAAGACAGCTCCTAACATTTGTGAAACACTGTTTTTCCAAGCAATTTGGAAGAGAAAACTCATGCTTTAGAACAGGATTAATAAAACAAACAAACAAAAACAAACATTCACTTCCCAGAGTGGACTTCGGCCACTTGCAATTTTCCAATGTGACTCCTGTCCCCATGTTTTCTCACTTCCGCTCACTAACTACTGAGTCATTGTCTGGCCCAGCTGCCGAGCTTCTATAATTTCTCTTGTCCAGAAGATCCCAAGATCAATAAAACCCCAGCATTTTATCATCAAGGCCTTGCCTGATCCTCAAGGGAAGAACAAAGACCTAGAAACACCCCTGTTGCACCCCAAGATTATGGTGCTTGCCTTTGTAGTGGTCAGTGCAGTTATATCTCTATCGGAATGTGCGACTGTAGAATGTAAGAAAGCTGTAAGCTCCATAAAGCTAAACACCATGTCTGACTCTACTCGCCATCACATGCCACCATGTTGTATAGTGCTTGAGCTACAGTTGTGAATGGGCGAGGCATTTTGAATGTTGTAGGGGAGAAAACTACTCCAGTAAGGAGCAGTGCTAGAGTATACAACAGTCACAGTGCTCGTGTCTGTGAAGAAAGAGAGAGAAGACTCAAGAAATCACACATATTTGGTAAACCTGTCTGGGTAATTAATCGTTTTGTGATTTAAGACTAGTTATAAGAGAATTACTTATACTCACTCTCAAGCTCGTGAGAGAGAGCATACAATTGACTTCGAGGAGCACGAAGATGAAGAACGACATTTAAGGGGAAACTCCTAAATACATGAGATGCGGGGCTGCACATCACTGATGAAACTAGGAAGAAAATTGTATATAAAGAATGGCTTCATAAAGATGTGGAAGGAAGAACATATGGCCAAGGAATGCTGGGCTAATTGACAAATGGGACTTCATTAGAACATTAGCTTTGGTTCAACAGGATAAAATGCAGAAGATAAAATGGGAAATCTCTTCACAGTACAATTGACAAAGGATTCCTATCCAGATCATGTAAATGGTATCTGCAAACCCATAAGAAATATTCAGAAAGCACAGTTGAAAAATGGACAAGAGACTCAGTCAGGCAGTCCACAGATCCCACATATCCTAGAAATGGACAAAGCTAAAAAATAGTAACAACAGCAAAACAAATCAACAACAACAAAACCTGACAATGTTAGCTGTTAACAAGAACATGACATAACTGGTGTTCTCATATATTTTGTGTGTTAGAGGATTACCTGAACTTATCCATCTACCATGCTTCAGTAATTCTACTCCATGGTACATGCAATTCTGTGCATGTGTGCAATAGTAAACATGTATAATAAGCTTCACAGAAACACTCCTGAACTAACCCTGAAAACTTATGGTAAATCACATAATAAAACAATATTTGGCTTTGAAAAAGAAACTTCTATAGTATAAAAGAATGTCATAACTCAGGGCAAAGAAGCTAGAAGAGAGGAATATATTCTCCTGATTCCATGTACACAACATTAAGAAATGGCTGCAAATAATTTTTGACTTATCAATCAGGATTGTTAGCTCTGTGCACGTAGTCATCAGAGAAATAGGAAATAACCACCATTCCTGGTCCTTTTTAAATCTTGGTGATGTTTGCATAATCATGTTTTCTTTTTGGAATCACATTGATCTTCATAGTCATGATTCCATAACTTTATTTGTCACTTGTAGTAGTTTATTACAAGTAACACTTAAAAATAATGAGCTGGAGTTTACCATGTGAAGTTAAAACTAGCTTTTTAGTGCTAGGGAGGGAACTCAGTGGTTAAAAATGCTTGCTGACAGGTGTGAGGATCAGATCCCTAGAACCATCATAAACGCTATGTGGGAGTGGCCGTCAGACTTAAGTTGCAGCCTTGGAAGATGGAGACAAGAGCTCCCCAGAAGAGGCTGGCAAGCAAGAAGAGGCTAGACAAGTCGGTAAGCTGTGCATTTGAGTGAATGCCACTGCTTCAGTGACTAGCATGAAGATTGAGGCTGAGTTCCTGAATCAACCCTGGTCTTTCTCACGCAAATTCAGACACATGTACACCCAAGCACACACACATAAGCACACACACATATACATGTGTGCCCCAATAAATGCTCTCTCTCTCTCTCTCTCTCTCTCTCTCTCTCTCTCTCTCTCTCTCTCTCTCTTTCTCTCTCTCTCTCTCTCACACACACACACACATTTTAAAATAAAATAAGTAAAACTAGTCTTTGGGGACTATGAAAATGTTGTTATCTTGACACCCTCAGAATTAGCAAGTAGTTAGGCCTCTGTGTATGCTTGACTACATTCATTGAGGTAGGAGGAACTCCACACTATGGGGCGGTACCACCCCTTGATACAAGGATCATGAAATAGATAAATGGAGAAAGCAGACTGAAAAATCTATCCGTAACTCTTTCCTTCCTGACTATGGATGTGGTATGACCAGCTTCCACCTCCTCAGTCTCCTGCTGCCTTGATTCTCCCATCATGATAGATGGTATCATGACAGACAGCCTTGAACTGTGAGCCTTCATATAAGCCTTTTCCCAAGTAAGTTGCTTTGATTAGGATATTTTATCACAGCACAGGAAAGGAAGTCAAGACCGACCTTAGAATAGCAGCTCTGTGTGATTAGAACCCATTCTGTATTTTTACTGCCAGGCTGCTTGGCACAAAAATCAACCGGCTTTTGGCATATGGAGACACATTCTTAACTATAGAAGTCTTGGGTGAAAAAAATCAGAAAGTTGGTATCAAATGGTTCAAAAGGTGAGGACCAATAGAATCTGGATTGGCCTCTTCTTGCAGAGAGCCTCTGGCCTGGGCACCTGCACTGGCTACATCTCACAGTCTGCCCTCAAGCCCTCTACCCACTTACTACCTTTGTGCTCTGTTTTTGGCTTACCTCTTTCTGAATGCTTACATTTTCTTTATAGTGTGTGTATGTGTCCATGTGGGAGTGTGTGGATCTATGGGTGTATATGACTCGGCCAGAGGATAGCCTATAATATCTTCTTCAGTTGCTATCAACCTTGTTGTTTTGAGATAGCATTTCTCATTGTTCTGGATCTCACTGAGAAGGCTGGGCTGGCTGGCCAGTCACCCCCATGGATTCTCACATATGCATCGCTAGGTCTGGCTTTTTTCTAAAATTACAAGTTCTGGGGTATCCCACCCTTGTCCTCATGCTTGCATAGCATATATTTTGCTGGCTGAGGCATCTCTATGTCCTCCACTTTGTCTTCAGTAGTGGAAAGTAAGGAACACGTAGTTAGCCTCCCGGCCCGTCAGGGAAATTCCATTGTTTATCAAGTATAAAACCAGAAATGTGGATGGGGCTGACCTCGCATAAGGAAAGGCATGAGTTCAATACCCAGTGCCAAAAAAATAAACAGAAACACACCTCAGAGTCAGGACTCCTTACAAAGTCATCATAGAGTAATGGCCATTGGAACAATCCTGAAATACAGGATTCTGATTCAGCGGCACCAATTACTAACTTTACATATTTCAAAAATGTATTAAACACCCTTTGCCTGTATCCCACAACCCTTAAAGTATAGATAATAATGAAAGCAATCCTCAGGCTGCTAGAACTATTAGATTAGTTAGAGCTTAGCTCACTATAGGGCTTATATACCAAGTGTCTAGAAGCATTTACAAGAGTTTTATTAGTTGGAGTACAAAATACTTAAGATTGTGTGTGTGTGTGTGTGTTTGTGTGTGTGTGTATGTGTGTGTGTGTGTGTGTGTGTGTGTGTGTGTGAGAGAGAGAGAGAGAGAGAGAAGGAAAGAGAGAGAATTGTATATGTGTATGTATGTGTGTGCATGTGCATGTGTATATGTGAGTATATGTGTGTGTTATGCATATGGGGGCAGGGTACTTGTTGATGTGTACACAGGTGGAAGCCAGAGGTTCACCACAAAGATCTTTCTCTATTTCTCTGCATCTTATTTTTGGAGACAGGATTTCTCATTGAACCTGGAGCTCACTATTGTGTCTAGGCTGGGACTGTCCTGTCTCTATTCCGGAATTCTGGGGCTGTAACAAGGCACAGACTCACCCAACTGTTATGTCAATGTCTGGGATCTGAACGTGTATCCTCATCCTTGTAGAACAATAGCTTTACCAACTGAGCCATCCCACTCCCTGTACTTAAGGATTTTACTAGACAACAAACATGAACTGCCTGGTAACATTAGAGACAACAGGATTGGTTGAAACCAACCCTGAGACAGTATAGCAGCTCACATGGTGGGAAGTTTCTGGATTTTCATGACTAGAGCTGTGTGCACTCTTGCCAAGGAAGGGCATGGGCCGTTAGCATCAGACACAAAGGACTCCCTTGCAGTTGGAACCTCTCTTCAAAGAGAGGAGTTGATATTGTCAGAGGTTTATATAGCTATTATAGCTCATAGCCTTACAGAGATGCAAATTCCCTTTAGGCTACTCTGAAAAAAGGGGGACATGTCAATCACCTGCTATAGAGGTGGTATAGATCCTCAGGGTTACTGTTGGTCAACAGGCACCTCTCCTGAGGTGTATGTGCATGAGAGGAGCCAGGCAGATTCCCACAGCAGCTTATAAAGAAGTTTTGAGAACCGGCTAACTCTCCCCTTTACTGCTCACTAGCAAGGCCTTCGATGTTTACTTAGCGTGCATAACCTTATGCCTCTGTGCATCAGAGTTTGCCGTGCCCAGAAGCAGCTGGCGTGAAGTTCCAAAGGATAGGCAAGCTATTCTAATTAAAAAAAAAAGAAGTGATTGGATTACCAGGTGGCTTCCAGATCCACTCCCTGCTTTGTTCTGTATTGCTGGACTCTCTGTTTACAAGGCTTTGCTGACAAAAACAAACAAACAAACAAAAACAAAACAAAACAAAACAAAACAAAAAACTGTTGGAAGTCAAAGGGTCAGGGAGTGCAGAACCCACTGAGCTTTGAAAGATGACTCCCTCAAAGACTGAACAACCACTGGGATTGCAGGCCGATGGGAAAATCTCCTCTCAGGGTCCTGGCTCCCATAAGCCTAACCTCAGAAGGGAATATAGTCCTCTCCCACTAACAGCCTATCTCTGGAAGCTACACTTGGCAGTGGCAACCGTTTTCTTGTTGTTAATTTCTGGGGATACCCCACAGTCACTGTGTGCCTCTAACTGATCCCAACCTGTGTCAACAAGTCCCGATATTAACATCCCACCATCTCTCTCTGATATCCTCTTAGAACACTCATAGTGTTATGAGTGTTTTTTAGGTGAGTTTAACAATGAAAACTACTTTGTAACCTAAAAGATCTTGTCATCGTTCCTGGGGACACTTTGAGCTATTGAGAAGTATCTAAGTGAATTACCCATCTTGGAAATATACATACATTTACAATTACATATTTTGTTGAGGCTAATTATTTTTCTTTGTGGGATTAAGCAGTGGCTCTCAAAATCCCAGCCCACTAGTCTTGTGGAGCCGGAGTCTTCATTTCATTTCAAATAATGGCTTTTCCCAAAGGAAGTGTCTCCTTTCAGGATATCATAATCAGCTAATGGACTTAGTGATCAATGTTGTGTGCGGTGGAACATCAGAGATGTGCCATAAAATATGGAAAACAATTTAGTCACTCTCTAATGCAGATAGTTCTGGTAAAAACGATACATGAAAAGCATGTACCCAACCATATTTTCCTGCCTCACAACAAGATTAGATGCAATAAAAATCTTGTCTTAGCAAATCAGCATGTTAGGAGATGCTGCCAGCAATAACTTTGCGAAGATGTGTCCATTACCAATGGGGGACATTATGCTCAATCCACTCCCATTTAAGATGGATGTCTGCTATAAGCCACCATCTGTCTCTAGATTCTCTGGGAGCACAGTGTCGCCTGTCTGCACAGTGGGGCCAATGCGGGGCTTCTTGCTTTCTCCCCACTCGTTCCTTTCCAGGTTTCAAGATGAGCAGACAGTTGTCTGAATGAAATGAGCAGGGATGACTGGCCGTCGGAAGTACAAGGATCAACCCTAGCCCATGTTCGTTTTCCATAAGTGAGGAGCAGTATACGTTAACTGCATCATGTATCTGTGATTAACTCAGCAATTTATGTTAGTGGATCGTCAGCTGTTTTGTGGCATGAGAACATGTTTTGTCACATCTGGTCAGTTTCACCAATTCCCCAAATGAAACAATGTAGTGACATTTTATTAAGCAAATGAGGAGTCTCTTCATTTGAATATTGTTTAAAGGATGAAGCAATTGACAGAGTAGCTCACTACTCTTTATTGGCTGAAACAGACAATTTATTACCAACCCAGGCTCCTCTTTGATTAATGCTCAACTAGTCTGTTTTAATAAATGTTTATTTATGAGTTATATGTAAACTGCATACAAATACATGTTGCTATACTTATATCATACAAATATAATACCTCATACATCATATATATGTATATATGTGGGATAGTTTATAAATATCAAATAATGGATTAAAAATTATACCTAAAATGACAGGCAGATTTACTGACATACTATCCTATGTGTCATCTCAATAACATAGCTAGATTAGATAGACATCAAGGTAGTGAGACCATAAAAATCCAGCACCCATTCTGCTTGGCTCTTCTATACTTAGGGTGGGGTTGCCTGACAAACTACAGAATGGCCAATTAAATATTGATAGAATGCACTTAGACTGAAAATTTATTAGATTGGGCTGAAATTCAAATTTGATTAATCATCCTGAGATTTTCTCTCATTTTCTCATCATTCCCCACCCCACTCTCTACTACTCCCCACTCCATCCCTTGCAGCCCCTCCCTTCCCCTTCCTTCCTTCCTTCCTTCCTTCCTTCCTTCCTTCCTTTCTTTCTTTCTTTCTCTCTCTCTTTCTTTCTTTCTTTCTTACTTTCCTTCCTCCTTCCTTTCTTCCTTCCTTTCTTTCTTTCTTTCTTTCTTTCTTTCTTTCTTTCTTTCCTTCTTTCATTAAGCCAATACTTGTTTCATCTATTTGTTTGAGACCCATGCTCTTAATTTTCCCTACATCTGGAATTGTCCCCTGTTGTTTTTCTTGATAAAATATCAACAAGTTACTTAGCTTGGGGATATTTAAGAAATTGTTCAAATGGGCTAAATTATATTTTCTTCTTATTAAATAGTTGATAAATACCTGAGAAAAATTGCTGTGAAGTAAATGCACTCCCATAATTTATTTAATAAACCCTTTATCTCCTTTCTCCCTGTTCCCCCACCAAGCCTGCAACTGTGTATTAGCATGAGGCTGGCAAAGATAAAGCCCGAAATCATCTCTAAGAAATATGACCTACTGAGGAACCTGTTTCCAAACGTACCTTACCTTGTACCTATCTAAGCAAAACACTACAAAAACAGTCTTTGCATATCATGTGAGCTGACTGTATCCATGTTCACATGGTATTAACTAGACTGGTTTATTCTCTAATCATTTATTCAATGTTGAATATATCTTAGGAGTTGAGGAGCATAAGACACAATCTCACTTCCCTTTCATGTATGATTAACTTCCCAAAATGTTCTGTGTAGCCCTACATGTCTGACCCATGTTAGTCATGAAAAGGCACCCCTTAATTCCCAGGTTGTATCTGAATTGTCCATTCCCACCATGCCTATGGGTCACAGTCTCAAATGCCATTAAAAATCAATCACAATTCTTTTTTTTTTTTTCACAATTCTTATACTGCTACTTTTACTTATTAGGTCCAATAACTTTTTTTCTCTCAGAAATTTCTTACTAGTAAACTGTGTATTCACTAGCTTGCTGTCTTTTGCCCCTAGAAAAACAAAGATGCCTTGAGAGCAGGTTCTTTCTGTTCTGTTCACAGCTGTAGCATCACACCTGGAATGCTTCACTTGAAACAGAATAAATGTACTAAAAAAGTAATAAACATTTGTTAAATACGTGAATTCCCGACCTGAAGGAAGCTGAGTTATCTCAGGGATAGCATAAATGCATAGCATAATGTATTCCACAAACACATCCCAATTAGAGGATCAAAGGTAAAGTGGGGAAGAGTTCATTGTGAAAAAAAATAATAAAAAACTAAAGTGGGAATAGGTGGAGTAAAGGAGGGAGAACCTTTCAAACGAGGAGCCAGCTGGGAAAGCCTTCAGAAACAAATTGTCTACCACAACTGTACAACTATTCTGTCTCTTGGCTTCTGAAGATATTAATTATAATAACAGCCACTTAACACTGCTGCTATTATTGTTACTGTTATAATAATTATTACTCAGAGTCCACTAAGTTCCCAATTTACTGCTTCTTCTGTATTGGTTTCTGTAGTTCTTTCTACATCACATGTAATAAATAATTCTAAGCTGAGTGGAAAACAACTTGGAGCTTCAAGGACCTCATTAGAACAACATGAAATAATATTTGTAGTTGATAGATGAGGAGTCAAACCCTATCTGAGTATCTTTGCCTACGAATATTCTTGTCTATGAGTTCCTAAAGCTCTGTATATGTGTATGTGTAAGCTGCTCATATTCTAAGCTCAGAACAATAGCCTTCTTCTTTATTTGTTCATTTTGTCTACAACAGTAAAGGCACAAAGTTGACACTATTCAAAGCATACAGTGTGCTTCACCACAGATCCACAAATGTGGATGTGAATAGTAAAGCATGCTTCCAGATTCCAGTTTCTTGAATTAGATCATGAAACAAACTGAGGTTGAGCCTCCAGCATTTGTGTGAAGTCAACATTTTGGTCAACTGCTAACAATGTGTCCAAGGTCCAGGGCAGGCCTTTGAACATGCTGCTCAGTATTGCTTCCAGGTTTTCTAGACATTTGTGTCTTGATTCTTCTTTCTCCCAATACTTGGCTTTCCCAGATTTACCTTGAAATTTTGGTGGTACAGTTAGACCAATATTACATATATATAATAGAATACATATATGTGTGTGTGTATATATATATATACACACACACATATATGTATTCTATTCTCTCTCTCTCTCTCCCTCTCTCTCTCTCTCTGTGTGTGTGTGTGTGTACATATACATTTCCCCCTTAGGGCTTAGATGAGGGGTGAAACTATAAAAATATCTATTAAGACTTTTTGATATTTAGAGACCACTGTTCATTCTTTTGAGATTGTTATCATATCCCACTGAATATACATGGTCCAGGAAACTATTAGCAACTTGTGATGATTTTATAAACCTAAAGCCATCTTATGTATATAAAAATTGTGACCGAAACACATTAGTAGAGTGAATTGACTAAGATCAGGAGCCCTGAACTCTTGTCCGAGTTCTTCCTCTAACAAGCTATGTGCAATATCAAGTACTATAAATTTTCTTGCCTTTACTCACTTTTAATTCAAACAGAAGGGCAACATTGAGTAAGCTCTAAAATCCCTCAGTTGGAAAACCTCATGAACTTTTGTCATGAATCTTCTCGGTGGCTACTTCTCCCATTGCTTTAAGGCCATAGTTGGTGGAGTTGTGGCATGTATTACTGACATCCTTCCCTGATGAGAAATGCATGGCACTTTTCTTTACTGTGTAGTCTGCACTTTATCATGGGACAGCAACGATGTATTGCCAAGGGTTTCCTAGATACCACCGGATCCCTTCCTCCACAGCCCCCGGCACTCTCCTTGCTGGAGGCTTCATGATCTCCTTCAGGGAGATGGATTTCATCTTAGTTCTAGGTCAGAAGTGCAGGCATTTGTGAGATCTTAGCTGTGTCATTACATGAGTTAAAATAGAATAATGAATTTGTGCTGTGTTCCTTGGCTTTCAGCTAGATTTGACCTTTGAATCACATTTAACGGAGTGCAGTCATAGGTCACAAATCAGAAGGGTTTAAATGATGTTTTCTTCTATCAGGAAAAAGTGATTTAATCCAACTTGATTTTCTGTGGTACTCATAATTTAGGCTACTCTAAAACATCACTGTGAGCTACAGAAATCTGTTAAAACATGAAAACATAAAGTTATCTGGAAACATTTTACAGAATTTCAATCTGTACTGCATAAATGAATTGTATTAGCATAGGCTATATTTTGCATTTCTCTATGTGACACATTTTAGGACCAGAGAATTGTAAGGCTTAAATGATCAAAGAATAAAGTATTTTGCACACATATAAAAATGATTTCTTGTGCATGAGAACTTAGAAATTTTGTAAAACAAAGTTATTCTGATATCAGGATCAATGCCATGTTCTCTACTGCCTTGTCTTAGAAAGATATGCTCCGTGTAGGTGTGGCTCACCATTGCCTCTCCAGGTCAATTCTAACCTCTTTTCAATTAAGAATGGGTTGGTAGATTTTTTGTTATTTTTTTCTTGGGGCAAGTTTAGACTTCTGATATTCAGAGTAACTTCCCACAAAATAAACCTTTTGATATCTTCAAAGATATTGACCATTACTTATTTTTACCACTTAGATAATAATAAAGTGTGTGTCTTTATCACATCTTTACCAAGACACTCATCTCATTAATGATAAGAAAGTAGAAAATGGATGAGTGAAGAAAAGACACCATTATGACACATAAATGAACAATGGCTGTATTATATAGCACCTGAATTTTCTATTAAACTGTAATATACTAACATATTCTTCTCATCACAAGGATTTCAATGAATTGTAATATAATTCAATAGTGTATTACTCAATCATCCCATTTTATATAACTAAAAGAGGAAATATACTATTATATGTGACATTATTTTATTATTACTGTTATAATTAGTATTGATGTGTGTTATTTAAAGGTGTCATAAGACAAAATCTTCCTATATTATTTCTATTCATACAGATTTGTATGTATAAATGTATGTATGTATGATACTAACAATATTATATTTTATAATGTTAGTCTTATCAAATTTGAATATTGCATATTTCTGAAAATCAGTCAATTACTAAATTTATTTTAAACTAATTAAATAGTACACTAAGTAGGGCCATCAATACAGCCTATAAACATTAATGTAAAATATATCAATTACCAAAATGTAGTAAATCAGGTTGAAGGAAAAGGATGCTATTATGCTTTGTAGGTTTGGAGAGGCGTGAGGCTAAGGGGAGGCTTTATTGGCTCCAGTATTTTATGTGGTTCAGTGTAAACCTAAGCAAATTAAAAAGGGAGTTTTACCACACAGGATGGGATTAGACATATGAGCCAGAAAACACTTGAAAGTTGTACCAGGTTCCTTTACTAATTGGGAGTAAGATAAGATCAAAGGTCAAGGAAGAAACTTACTCCTTAAGGATAATTGCAAAATGGGGACATCAAGCGAGAAGAGAAGACTTTTGTGCTAGAAAGAGAGTCTAGCTCTAGCATGTCTTTCTCCCAAGTAGACTAATGGCCAAGTTTACAATTTCCTATTCTACATAGGCGCATATCAGAGAGGAACTTGTCAGCAGAAGCCGAAGGAAACTGACTTCCATCCATCTCCAAGAGCTGTTCTTAACATTCCAATCCATGGATAAATCAGTATCAGAAGGGTCCAACCTTCACCACATTCACAGGGAAGCTCCCTGATACATAGCTACAGAGACTATCCAGACAGAACAAGAAAAAAAAAAGCACATCATCAAGAAAAAGACTTCCACGAATTAGGAGGTACTCTCAGAACCTTTCGAAGAGGGATGGCTTTCTAGAGTGTGCAGATTCAAAGAAAAGAAAAAAACGAAATTCAAAATGGGCAGGATGGCAGATTTTTTATTGGGGTAGCAGAGAGGACAGAGAAAACAGTGACACCAAGAAGAAACAATGACGTAGAAGGATGTAGTTGAAAGGTCTAATTTTCTAGTTGTCTCCAGGAAGGATGGCTCCCCGAAAACCGCCTCTGAAAGGACCTTTCTCCTGCTCGCCTCTTGGGAATTATATCTGACTGACCAAGTTTCAGGTGTTTGTCAAGCTCTTACATGGCCACTTGAACCAAACACAACCCAAAAACTAACCTCTACTTAGGTTAAATCTGTTCAATTATGTTCTAGACACAAAGCTTTGTGGACTACAGTCTCATTATACTGTCATGATTGAAAAGATAGATTCAGCCTTTATCTATCTTCTCAAACTTTCTTCAATGTCTTTTCTTTCTATAACAATTATTTGTTTGTATGTTTTCCCACATTGCGTTAGTGAGTGCAAGCTCATGACAAAGCTTGCTGGTGGATGCCAGGTGTACAATCTGCAGACACTGGTTCTCCCCTTCTACCATGTGGTTCCCAGGAGACCCAACTAGGGTAATCAAGCTTGGCAGCATGAGCCTTTACCCACTGAGCCATTCCTGCCCCATACTGTATATATTTTCTAGTTAAGTACTTTAAAGTAGGTTTCATGTACTTTACAAGTTTTTTGGGAACCTAAAACTAAAAACAACACCTGAAAGTTACTGATAAAATCAGGTGACAGCCGTGTAACAGTAAGATTGAACATGTGTTTGACATATTTCTAAGTTTAAATTTCTGTTTGAATTTGAATTGAACGAATTTGAGTAGATTCCTACTTCCATCAAAGTACATTTCAGAGCCCAGCTGAAGCCGGAGAACAGGAGCAGTAGTGCAATCAGGAGGTAGTTGCAGGAAAAGCACACAAATGTCTTTCATCAAGAGAGTACACTCCTTAAAATATTTGTGAGCTGAGCCTGAGATATGTGGAAACAAAATTAGAGATAAGATAGGCTCTTTACCCCTGTGCGCCATTAATAAGAACTAAGGTAAATACTTCACCTGAGAAAGATATGTTTTGCCTCTATTGGAGATAAAATTTGATATTGTGCAGACCCCAGTCAGTCTAATTTTGGTATGAAATACGTGGTCCATAGGACAAAAGGCTGCACATAAATCACATCTGCTGTAATACATGGCCCTTGCAGCTGCAGTCCTATAGGCATCATTTGTCACTTTTAAAACAAACACTTTAGTGGTTGGATTAGATAAGAGGAAGCACAACTGTTGTAAAAGAAACGCACTTGGATGACAGTACACAATCGTACTGGGTCTGATACAAAATGAGAAGGACACAGTATGCACAGAAAATCCATACAGGTTAAGTGTGTTTTTGAGCCATAGGGGGATGGGATTTTATATGGGCTATCCTTGCCACTATTCATTCTTGTGAAGGAAGATGCACATTATATAGGAAAAACGGGTCCTTGTTTCACAACAATTGTCACTCTTTTTAAACCTCTCCATCCCACTCTTTTATTCCATTCCATTCCACTCCATTCCATTCTATTCTTTAATTAAAATCTATCTGTAATGCAGTAATAAATTAGAGACTTACTCCTTATGATCATCTCCATACTGAGAGATAGATTGTCTTAGTTGAGGTGGTAGAGGACTTACATGGAAGAAGAAGAGAAGATAAGGAGTTGAACCAAGTGTGTCTTGTTCTCATCAAGCTAATCATACACTACCTAACATCCATCCTGATGAATAATGCTCATGGGAAATCGCTAGCCTGATCCTTTAAAGGGTGTTGTTTCCCAGAGCTAGGATTGACTCTCATAATTTGTTTAAAGAAGCATGCTTTCTTTCCACATTGCACATCTAATTAGCATGTCCCCCCATGGTGTAATGCCGTCTTGTTCATCAAAAGATAACTGCCTGAAACACTTGTAAATTAGATTGGAGAGCCTGCCACACCAATCTCTGCCTCTCCATCATGGCTGGTCTTTGGTGTCATATTATCTTTTAATGAAAGTAAAAGCAAACAGTCAGGCTTTTATTTTGAATAATTCAAATGAATTCTTCAGTGTCTCAGAAGGAAAGCTTCATTAAATCTACACCTAGCTCGGGGACTACAGCTTTAAAGGCATGATGTCTTGATAGCCTGTTCTGAGGTGTACTGAAAATGACCATCACAAATGGAGAACACCATTAGGATCATTATCCTTGACAGCAAAGAAGCACACCCTTGCCAATCCCGAGGATGCTCTTTGCAGCCTTCCTTGATGCTATGCTTTCAAGGGCAGCTCTGGTCAGTCTCTCAGGAAACGTGGCTCCAGAAATCTCAGTGTTTATCTTACAAGCACAGTATCCAGGAGACTACAGCAGAGTTAAAGCAGATTGATGAAGCTGTGCTGCAAGGAAGTACTTCATCATATGAACTGAGCCCAGAAGCCATGGTGCCTTCTGCCTTTTCAGATGCACATTGTCACACAAACTACTTACACAGCACTATTCTTTACAATGAGCTAGTTTCCAAGTTATTAAGAACTAGTTAAAAGATTATTTTATTTTAGTTTATGTGTATGATTATTTCTCTCTCTAGATGTATGCATGTGCCCCTGGAGGCCAGAGAGTGCATCAGATACCCTGAAGCTGAGTTAGAAGTAGTTGGGAGCCATCTACCCTGGATGTGAAGAACTGAACTCCAAGCCTCTGCCAAGGGACCAAATGTTCTTAGCTCATGAGCCATCTCTCTTGCAGAACCTGCAGGCACTGCAGAGACTGAATCCTGGAGCAGACCAACTGAATCCTGTGAATTAGCTAGCCATGGAAGCATTTCAGTATGCTTTTCTTAATCATACTGTTTATGCTTTTGTTCATGAATTCTATATGGTTTTAGGATTAATTTAATTAAAGATGATTCATGTACAAAATAATAGATAATTATCTCTTTGAGACCAGGCTACTTGGGGCTGAAAATTTTGTTTTGAACTTATGTTTGGGTAATTTTTGCATAAATTTTAAGAATTTAGTAAAAATATTGAAGCATGTTTTTAAAAGGGTAGATTTAATGCTATGTTAAATAATGTCTTAGCAAAGCTGATTTTTAGAAAGTGATTAATTTGGCTTGATTTCCTTCATGCTTGCTATGAAGAATGTTTTTAAAGTTGTGCTAACATCTAGGTTAAACATAGATTAAGTATTCACTATGTACTATGACTCAATTTCTTTCTATTCATGGGATTCCACCAAACAGCCCTCAGAAAAGTAAAGCAGTTTAGAAGTTTTCCCTTGAAAACATTGTGTACCATGGAGAACAGAGGGAGGTTTTATATTAAACTGCTAATCAAAAATAGCAATGTGGTGGTGAATAACACTTTCCTATTTAGACTGATAGCTTCTTAGAGGCAATAAAGACAGAGTCGGGGCTTTGAAAAGATGAAGATAGGTAAGCCATGTGTTAAGATGTTTAATGTGTCAACTAAGAGAGTGGGCCCTTTTTACTGTCACTGACAGTGTGGTGACAGACCTGGAAGTAACGGTGCAGAAAAACATGTAAAGAGTAAGTAGTTACTGGGGACTCTAGTCACAGACAATAGGCAAACATTGAGTCTGACGGCAATTGGTATGTCCATAATTTGAGAGGAACATAGTATTGTTGTTATTTAAGAAAGAAATCTAATTGAAAAAACCAAAAAAAA
>NW_022196895.1:51342136-51378193 GCF_008632895.1 Mastomys coucha
TATATATATATATATATATATATATATATATATATATATACACACATATATATATATATATACCTATGATTCATGATAGTAATAAGAGTATTTCTATGAAATAGCAATACAGTAATTTTGTTGTTGGAGGGTCACCAAAACATGAGGAACTATGTTAAAGGGTCACAGCATTAGGAAAGTTGAGAACCACTGTTAAGAGTATTAACTAACACTTGGAGGACTACCTAGGTAGCTCAGTGGTAGAACTTTTGCAAGACCCTGAATTCAATTCTAGTATCACTAAACAGAAGAGACAAATCAAAAAAATTAGGGGCTGGCTTTTAGGAAGGAAGGGAAGCCCCATTTGCCTAATAACTCCGAGGCAGACGGTCAAACTGAGCTAAACCACAGACTAAACTCAATTTGGTTTGCCTCAACTCCCTTTTCCCAGACATCAGTCTGGGAGTTAAGTTAGAAGGCCTCAGTTTTGGGAAGTTGAGAGAGATGGAGTGTGACTCCAGAACATCATTATATGCTCTATAACTGGGATGTTTAACCCCACAGCAGAAAACTTACCCATATAGGTGGCTTGGGACCTGCTTGCTTCCTGTCCTTTCTCTTTGTCAGACATTTTCCCTCTCATCTTCCTTTCTTTTCCCTTCCTTCCTGCCTTACACTGGCTTCATGGAGTTTGAGGTAAAGTTTCCAACATTAACTTTCTTACACTAAAACGTTTTGGGGGAAAACTCCTCTGCCATATGTTGCTAAACATATCCACAACAACTTTCAGATAATTGCAAACAAGCTATCTATGACACAGTGTTCATATTAGTAGCCATGACCTAGACTTAAATATTTAGAAAACTGAACAGGATGTGGTGAGCACAACTGTATAATAACACGGGGAAGGCTGAGGCAAGAAGAATGGCTCAAGTTCATGTGGATTTGATATAACCCAGGTCTACTGGGAGAATTTGTCTCAGAGCAAAAGATAGGTAGGGAGATAGGTAGGTAGAAAGATGATAGGTAGATAGATAGATAGATAGATAGATAGATAGATAGATAGATACATAGATAGATAAGATAGATAGATAGATAGATAGATAGATAGATAGATAGATAGATAGATACATAGATAGATACATAGATAGATAGATAGATAGATAGATAGATAGATAGATAGATAGATAGATACATAGATAGATACATAGATACATAGATACATAGATACATAGATACATAGATAGATAACATAGATAGATAGATAGATAGATAGATAGATAGATAGATAGATAGATGATAGATAGATGATAGATAAATAGAAAGAAAGATAGAAAGATAGATAGATACATACATAGATACATAGATAGATAGATAGATAGATAGATAGATAGATAGATACATAGATACATAGAAACATAGAAACATAGAAACATAGATGATAAATAGATACATAGATAGATAGATACATAGATACATAAATAGATAGATAGATAGATAGATGATAGATAGATGATAGATAGATAGAAAGAAAGATAGAAAGATAGATAGATACATACATAGATACATAGATAGATAGATAGATAGATAGATAGATAGATAGATAGATGATAGATAGATAAATAGATAGATAGATAGATAGATAGATAGATACATACATATATACATACATACATAGGTAGATAGATAGATACATACATACATACATACATACATACATACATACATAGATGATAATGAACTTCAACCTCAAATTATTACTGGTATTCAAGCAATTCTGTTGATGCACCCAAACCCCAGAATTTCTACAAGGTGACTCAGGAATTTCCCAACCTACCAAGGAAAAGCCAAACCAAAATGGGAAGCCAAAGTCATGGGAGAATGAAATCTTCCATGCTTACAGCCTGTGAATCCTCCAAACCAGAATGGAACCAGAGTCAAACTATGCAGGGTGATTGTCCAAAAACAATTATGTAAGTCAATACAATAAATCAGCCCCAGATGTCACAGGCACAATAAATCAATGGAAACTGCCAAACCACTTGTCTCAACATACTGGATTTAATTAAAACCACCACTCAGTTCAGGAGAGGTCTTAGAATAGTTCAGGTCATATCTCACAGGCACAAGCATCCACCGAAACAGGAAGTGGCTTAAAGATAACTGTGTTAAACTTTAGTCCATGAGCCAGATAACCATGGCAGGATTTTCTGTGAATCTGCAGCAAGGCCCTGTCAGCTCTTCCTTGAAAGTCTTTGTCTCACTTCCCAGAAACACATACATACAATCTAGTAGCCTTTGCTATTAGAGTAGAAGAAGTGTCAAGATAAGTGCTGTAGGAATGAATGCAGATTGTAATTAAAAATATAACAGTCATTCAAAGTAGTCTGGCATATTCCACCAGGAGTATACAAGGAAGAGTCACTCTGTCTGGTGGATCCCAGCTTTCCTAAGACATCCTGATCTATCTTGAGCTATCCAAAAAGCACTGTTCCCAAAGAGTCCATACGTGACACTCAGGAGAAAGACAAAATGAACAAAGACAAAAATAAAAAGACTCAGCTGGGCGGAGGTGGTGCACGCCTTTAATCCCAGCACTTGGGAGGCAGAGGCAGGTGGATTTCTGAGTTCGAGGCCAGCCTGGTCTACAAAGTGAGTTCCAGGACAGCCAGGGCTATACAGAGAAACCCTGTCTCGGAAAAAAAAAATGAAAAGACTCCCAAATTGTTGTGCCTTCATAAAGCTGACCAAAGACATAGATTGAAAGGCATATTTTAGGACCAAAAAGTTAGAAATATCACTCACAGGCCTAGCAAGATGGCTCATCAATGTGAACAATATGAGTTCAGTCCCTAGAACTCACATGAAGGTTGAAGGAGCAGAATGATTTCACAAACTTGCAGTCTACCTGTAGGCCGTGGCATACATGCATGTGCACACCCATCATTTACATGCATACATAACAAAAAATAAATACTTTTTAAAAATATCATTGGTTCATTAGTAGACAAGATCCTTCAACGTTATACAAAAAAAAGACAAAGACACTGGTCCTCACTGTCGTTGGGAAGGAAGCAGCAATCACCCCCCAGGCCCCATGTCATCATCTTCAGTCTCTGGTGTCATCCCAGAGGATCCTGGGTGCTCATTTTATAAAGCATTTGGTTGCTTTTGGTTTGGTTTGGTTTGCTGTTGTTGTTGTTGTTGTTGTTTTGTTCATTTGTTTTGCCTTGGGTTATTGTGTGTTTTAATTTACAATGTTTCATGTCCATTCTTAGTCGTCTAAACAGAGCCATGAAGCAAACCATCTTTATTAACAGCTGCCTCAGGTGCTGAGCAGCCTCTGGCTTTAACAGCATCTTTAAGCAGGCAGGCAGAGAGCTTGTTAATAGGCTTTTCCAACCCCTTGGCTACTGGGAGATGTAAGTGGATTACAGAAGTCTGTTTGTCAGGCTATCATTTTACATCATTGTCTGGGTAATTGCCACACAGGTCTATGGCTTTGGCCTAATTAATAAAATGCCGGAACTCCTAAGCACAGAACCTATATTGATTGGTCTTCTCCTGAGAAGTTTCTGAACTCCCACAGCTCCTGTTTCAGACAGATGTTCTGCATGATGTCACACGAGGGACTTCAGTCTGTTAATATAACCAGGACTTGCCTTGGTACTTGGAGCTACTCAAAGTACCATTGGTGCTTTTCATTATTTAGTGTATTATTAACTGGTGGAGTTTAAAATCAGTGGCTTTGGCACAACAAAAACATCTCATGAAAACTTTCATGTTTACTTACTGTAAAAATTACTACCATAATGTAACCGGGGCTATTTTTCCCCCACAGAATTTGATCCATGAAGAAGTGGTTTTAATTGTTTGTTTGTTTTTTTTTAACAAAGTTAAGAAGCAGAAGAAAAGATATCTTATCAAAAGAAAAAAGATGTAAACCAAGATGAAGGAGGTCAGCATCATTGGGGGAAGTTACTTTACTGTGCAACTTTTCATTAACCAGGTAAACATTTGGGAAAGTCTGGGAGGCAGATGGCAGGAGACTGTTTAAGGGCCTGGCATGAATGCAGGAGCAAGAAGGAAGGACACTGTGTCCCTATTCTCATGGAGCTTTTCCTCTGAAAACTATCAAACTATCACACTCTTTAGAGGTCTAGGTATTGAGTCCAACAATTATTTCCAGTCTAGAATATACTGATTTTTTTTTTGTATCTCAGTAAAGGTTTCTAGCACAAGAAATGTTGCTTGATGACTTAGAAAATTAAACTAGCTATGGAGACTTAGGCCTTGTACATCATTCGTACAAAATATTCAGAAGGACCATGTTTTAAATGCTATTGTAGATCCAATTTTGGAGTTTGGTAAGACTTAGGATCTGCTATGTCGGAAGGAATTCCAATTTGAAATGAATATAGACAGATAAAATTCTTACCTATATACATAAATTAGAATTTTCTTTAAAATGTCACAAAAAATTATCTTAGTAGTCAAGTGATTACTTCATAGCAACTGAAAAGTTGACCATTTCTGAACTCAGCTATAGAAATATAAATAAATGTGAACTCATTAATAAAAACATTGAAGGCCCTAGAGCCACATTGTATTTTTCCCCCTTTACCCTCTTTCCCAGAGTGAAAGGAAATGGTAGTGTTTTTAAAATCTGAAGAAGATATCTAGAACGTCTTGAGAATCTGTGCTGATTTGGACCAAATGTCACATCTGGCTGCAAGCACATGGTTGAGAATTGACGTCATGAAAATGAAGTCACCATGAGCAATGTGACTTGTACCAATCATGAGTTAGCCTTCCTGCTGCCTGCTAATCATTCCAGATGACTGTCAGAGCCATGACATTGAACAGAGTCAATGAGCATTTGACTGAAGTACAACCACAAGGCTTTTGTAGGTCAAGGTTGATGAGTTAGAGTGACTATCCCAAGATGCTCTTCAGGTGAGAGCCATAGATTATGCCAGGAAGAAGTTACCTCTGTTCTTCTCCAGTACTTCTTCCTTCTGGCCACTGGAGAACTGTGAAATAACTGCAGATTGTCTTTTCCTTCTGAACCAGGCCAGTAAGACAGCCATATCAGTGATGAACACAGGCTGTTACCTCTTGAGAACTCTTGGGTCAATCTCCCTTGCGGATGGCTTGCATTGCCTGTTCTACTGTCTTAACAATGCCAGTGCAAAAGTAGCCATTACCTTTGTTTCAGTCATCTACAGGAAGATACAAAGGGTCTCAGTCAGCTCAAGGTTTCCAAACCAATGAGGGATAGGATCAGAACTGAAGCCAAGAACCAACTGTGAAGATGTTGCACTTAGCCAGAGCCTACATTTGCCAGGGCCTTGACCGACATGCAGGGAATAGAGGTGGTTACAGGAAGACTAATTTATCACTCTTCGCCCAGCCAGATTTCTTTGAGTTTTACAGAAGACTATGTTTGAGGTAAACTGGTTATCACCTGCCTAGACACCAGTGATTTACAATTATTTCTTGATTAAGAAAATGTTCAGTGTGTGAGTGGCCTCCCTCTGAAAAGATGCCAAGGAGAGGCCTTGTCAGTTTTTTTGGCAGAGATACATCTAAACACATGAAAACGAGTTTAAACACTATCATTTATGCATAATTCTTTCTTGGCATCATTTCACACTTGACACAAACTTGAAGCCAGAAAACACTTAGTCCTACTTTTCTTACTTGAGAAATAAGCCAGCCTTAAGTGGATGTAATTCCTTCCCAGAAGAGAAACAGCCTTGTCAGGACTTGGTTGTGTATTCTGTGTCGGAAACATGAAGGATCCCATTTACCCACAGCTGCAAGGCCTCCGCAAGCTGGGGCTCAGCCAGAGCTCTGTACCCACGGAGATCTGGAGTCTGAAGTGATGAACAGGCAGCTGCTTGCGGTGAGGGTCACAGGCATAATAAATGGCCATATCGTCACCAGAGTCAGGCAGAGCCTACACACATCATTCACCCAACTGGTTTTATGTTAAACATCACAAAATGGGCACAAAATGATGAGCCATCTTAATGGAAAAGGTTGGGGGGTAGGCAGAGGCCATTTCAGGAAACAGAAGAGAGTAAGTAGCTGTAAGACCTTCGAAAAGTCCTGCTCTGGTTGATTTACTGCCAGGAAGCCCTCTTGCTGCAAATAGTTCATAAAGCCTGTGACCTGAGCTCTTGCCCACGGGACCACAATAACATTTATCTAGCATAAATTAATGTGTTTCAGCCACTAATTCAATTTGGCTGTCTCATTCTTTTGGCTTTGGCAAAAGCTTAGCCTTGCTATAAAGTCACTCTGTGACTCACACGAATGGCTGTTTGCTAAGGAGTCACACACCACTAGGAACAAAGAGTGCTATTAGTCGGGTAGCCATAAAAATATACCTCCAGAGCACATTTGAAACTGTGCTAATTGAAACTTCCTCTTTAGAGGAGGCTGATCAGAGCCAGCTGTAGGAGTCAAACAAGAACAGATTTCAACATCACATTAAAAGCCTAGCAAATTCAGCAAGAGCAGGCTCTGAGAGAAGAGGCATTCCAGGCTGAACAAATGCTCTAATTGGCTCCTGACACACTGCTGTGAAGAGTACTGGTGACCTCAGTCTGGAGGGCTGGGGAAAGAAACTTCTCCATGAGTAAGATCTGAAAAATGAATCCTGGACTACAGTTCTCAGAGCATGCTCAAGGAACATGTGTGAGAAACCACAAAGGCAACATGGACTCATGAAGAAGTAAAACTTGGTTCTGGAACAGCCTATGAGACTTTGGCAAACTAGCCTTTTGACGACAGTCCTTTCCTATGAAGAACAAAAACCAAAGGATCAAATTCACAGAGAAGAAAACAATCAAGATCCAAAGGAGAAACCAATCCCTGGAAACCTCCCAAGGAAACAGGCAACACTTAAACATCAAGAGTACTGTTTCTTCCCCCTTGCCCAGTTCACAGTGGGCTCTGCCAAGACACCAGGGCTGGGTTCTACGAATGCATTCATCTGTAGGCTTGCAAAAGAGGTTGGATGGCCGTAAGTTTTGTTTGTTTTATTTGAGAAAGGTTTACCCATATGTAGCGAAGTAGTCTCTGATGGATAAATGTAACAATGTATAAATTAGGAAAGATTACAGGTCTTTTCCATTTATTTACTTATCAGTTGAATGGCTTGTCTCATCTTGTAACAGACTCCCCTTGATTCCTAGAGATACAGGATGGGTGAGGCTTATTTATGTTGAGATAGAAAGAATCATTATGTTTTGTGCTACAAAGGGCCAAGAGTCACTGCATGTCATATGAATTGCAATGATTATTCTGGAGGATATAATTATGGCTTTACAAAAAACAAAGTTAAAAATTTGCTACATCTGTACACTTTGTGGAACGTGGCAAGTAACTAAGCTCTTCTTGTGGATTCCTTTCCCTCTTACTTTTAATAAAAGAGTTTAAATTAACTCTCCAGGCTTAGAAATATGAAATAAAGCACCGACACAAAAGAAAAAATTATATATATGACATAATATAATTCCATCTCTGTTGCATTTTTTTTTTTTTATGCTTGAAAATGACATCCAGAGTTTAACTGGCTGACGCAGTGTAGACCATCTTGCTTGTGACATACGTGAGTGTCTGAATGTCTAAGGACATCAAATGTTCCTATTATCCCGGACTCCTCCCATAAGTCCATTCTCTGTGATTCACATTCCATTGCTGTTCCCGGATTCCCTGTATCTTGCTTGTCCGGTTGCTGTAGCAGTAGGAAAGGCTTCTACTTAGTGGGAAAAGGAATTGGGAAGTTTGGAAGTTTCTGGGTTCTCAAAACCTTCCTTTCTTTCGTCTTTCTTCCCTCTTGGCTCAGAAAACTGTGCATACTAATGAAGTGATGCAGCTGTTCCAAACACCGAGGGCCCCATGCTGTCTTCTTCTTCATCTCATATCCTATGACTTTTGACTGCATCTGGAAAGAGATGGTTTACTCAAGCACACCAGGAATTCATGAGTTGGCTGCTTGCCTTGGTGGTACCCATTCAAGAACCAGTGCCCAAATGCAACGAATCAGATCACAACAGACAAAGACTGTTAACCCCAAGAATCATGTCAGGATGTAAGCGTGATTTCTCCAAGTCAGGGAGAAATCCAAGTCATGATATTTTATAAATGATAAGCCCTAAGAGCCAGATTTTTATTATAGGATAAAAATTCTAACATTTATCATAAAGGAACATGAAAAATACTACACAAGAACTGTCATATTAAGGTATCAAATAAATAGCAGACTCCTAAGTTGACGGGCTTTAAGTAAAATGTCAGTGTAGAATACTGCGTGGTAGGTCTTGCTGATAAAGACAGGTGCTGCCTCCTTCTTCCTCAGCCAAGCATCTGTAGTCACATCACTCATGCCCCCTGTGGGTGTGTGGTAGATTAAGGAATGCTCAAGATAGCAGAAAGGGGTAAATGGATAAGACCAGATTTTTGAAAAGTAAACAAAAACAAAATAAAAACAGAAAAATCAAATAAACCACTTCTATTCTTGCCATAGGCATCTCTTTTTTTCTCCCTGTTAATTAGACATGAGGATATGGGTTTTGGGGTTTTGTTGCTGTTGTTGTTGTTTTGTTTTGTTTTTGTTTTTAATGCTCTTAGAAAATGAGAACAGCAGAGTTGCCACATGTTCTCACAATAATAACAATTAGAGAATATGGACAATTTTTATTTTAATGTGTGTTTTATTTGTTCAGAGACGCCTGATAGCCAACAAAACAAGATAGAAATTACTATAGGAAAGAGACTCAAGATAAAAGAACAGCTGCCATCTAGATGTACCGTGTCGCACCTGGAAGTGGTTTCTCGAAAGAGCTGCCAATCCCAAAGGAGGGATAGTGAGAAGTATGAAAGACGAATGACTTTGTGGGAGCAGTTTTCAAAACTCTAGAGATAAAACTGAAAGTCTAAGGGCTACTAAGGGTTAGGAGACCCATGTACATCTACACTGTACTAGGACACTAAAACCAGGCTTGGATCTGGATCTCATGTTCAGGGTCTGACAACAACATCTACTCCCTTTGATCCCCTCTTGAAGTTACTTTCAATTGCTAATGCCACCAGTTGTCAGCAAACATCACCTGTGAAGATTCCATTTTATTGAGAATTCATTGGGCAATTTACTTTTTGATTAAGCTTATTGAGATAAACTTTACATTCGGCTAAATGCTTTGACAAGCACAGTCATGTAACAGTTAGGATGCCAAGGATATTTTTGTTGATGCTGGAGCTGAACACAGCAAATCGCCTTACACTAAGTAGGCATTCTTCCAGTGAGCTAAAGCCTTTTTTTTTTTTTTTTTTTTAATCACCAAGCATTCCTTCATATCCCTTTGGAATCAGTCTATGTATGCTATACTTTGCCCATGGTCACCATGGACTCAATTTTGTCACTATAATTTCATCATTTCTGGGTTGTTGTATAACTGGGTTCATGCAGTATATGGAATCTATCTATCTATCTATCGATCTATCTATGCACTGAGAATTGAATCCAGTGTCTTGCACTTACTAGGCAAGTATTGTAGCACAGAGCTGCATCTGTAGCTCAGTATACTGACCTTTGAGGATATGTTAATTCAGCATTAGTACATTATATATGTCCATGTTTGCTTAGGCGAATCGTTGTTTTACTTCCTGACTGAGTAATGTTTCATTGTGTGAATATTACCATAGTTTATCTTTCATCAGTCAGTAGATATTGAAGTGACTGACAGGATGGGCCTTTAAACAATTTACAGCTGATATTATACATCTCTCTGTAGATCTTTTCATAAACATATTTTTATTCGTCCTGGGTGATACTTGTCCCAGAATCTCACATACTGAAAGCTTGGTTCCTCTGTGGTTCTATGTAGAGTTGGAAAGCTGTTAAGATCACACATGGACATACGGAGTCAAAGTGTGGAGCAGAGACTGAAGGAAAGGCCATCCAGAGACTGCTCCACCTGGGGATCTATCCCGTATACAGAGACCAAACTCAGACACAACTCCAAATGCCAAGAAGTGCTTGCTGGCAGGAGCCTGATATAGCTGTCTCCTGAGAGGCTCTGACAGAGCCTGACAAATACAGATGCAGATGCTGACAGGCAACCATTGGACTGAGCATAGGAGTTAGGGAAAGGACTGAAGGACCTGAAGGGGTTTGCGTAGCTCCAGCTGCATAAGTAGCAGAAGATGGCCTTGTCTGGCATCAATGGGAGGAGAGGCCTTTGGTCCTGTGAAGGCTCAATGCTCCAGTGGAGGGGAATGCAAGGGCCAGGAAGCCGGAGTGGGTGGGTGTGGGTGGGGAAGCACCCTCATAGTAGCAGGGAGGTTGGGATAGGGGATTTCAGAGAGGAAACTGGGAAAAGGGATAATATTTGAAATGTAAATAAATAAAACACTCAACAGAGAGAGAGAGAGAGAGAGAGAGAAGTGGAGCCTAGTGAGAAAGCCTGAGGTTTTCTAGTTATTACTTCAAAAGGAATTTAAAAAGTAGTTCTTATGCCTGAGTGGACATAAAATAGAAGCCTGGCCACTGCCCATCACCATTGGATCTGTCTGATCATGTGATGTCATCTTGCACATACTCCTGCCATGACCAGTGGTACTGTCCTCCTGGGGAGCTGTGCTCCATGGAGTCCACACACCAGAGCTGACACTGCATCCTGTTTGGATTTTCAGTCTCCCAAGATATGAACTGAGTAAACCTCTTCTCTTTATAGTTTCCCAGCCTCATCATTAGCTCATGGTGATGGAAAAATAACTACAAAGTGTCTGCATCATTTGTATTAATATCACCAACCTACGAGTATTCAGTTTTTATAATGTTCCTGTGAAACTTGTGGCTGGGTTTCTTTTCTTCTTAATTGAAACAAAGGAAAAGAGGCATAGATGTTTTAAGTTTAAACTGGAATTACTTAAAAGTTCTCAGTTTCCTCAAGATTAATCACTTTAATAATAATGTATTTTTATTAGTCTCCCTTTTGAAATTTTTTTATTTCTTTCTTATTATTTTCCTGTTTGGAGGGTGAGAATTCTCTAGATATTCTCAATACAAGTCCTTTATCAGGCGTGTGTTTTCAGCCTGTCTTACCGTCATTTACAGCTTGTCTTTTTCCAGTGTACTTCAGAGCAGACATGTTCAAGGAAGCCCCGTCAATCACTTCGTGGATTATGTGCTTTAAAAATCTTCACAGAACTAAAGTTCATAAGATTCTTCTGTTGTTTTCCAGAACGTTCTAGTTTTAGGTGTTAGAATGAGGCCTGTGACTGATCAAGTTGATTTTCACTCATCATGTGAGGGGAGGTTGATATCCACTTATTTAAATATGTTATTTTGATTTTTTTTGAAATATATATTTCTCTATTAAGCTGCCTTGGAATTTTACAAAGTCAGTTTAGAGCCCACTGAGGTTTCCTCTGGGCCGTTTAGTTCAGTGCATTTATCTAGACATTTGTTCCCTTTTTGCTCTTCTTGCTGTCTTAAACACTAGCAGATTTACTGTAGGTTTTGCATCTGAATCCCACTGTCCTGATTTGTTTGACAGTTTGGCAGGCTACTCTAGTTCCTTGGCTGTTTTCATGGAATGTGTATAATCAGCTTTTGAAGGGGAGGGATCTTTACACTCACATAAATGTCTTTGGCACTTTAATTGGGACTGTGTCAAATCTGTAGAACAATTTTTGAAGGAAATTTGCTTAACCTGTTGACTCCCCCAATTTATGAATATTATTTTATGGTTCTGCGCACCCAGTTCTTGAGTATTATGAATTTAACAATGTGGGAAAAGTTCATTTTTATGGATTGATTTGTTACCCAAATAATCTAGCTGAAGTTCCCAACTAGTATGCAGCAACTATTTACAGACTCTCTATGACTTTCTGATGAAAACCAGCAAGTCATTTCTATACAGACTATGCTGTATCCTCTTCGCTATGTGAGGCACATTTTCTCACACTAGCTAAGACTTACAGCAAAAAAGAAAAAAGGAAAAATATGTACTTTTTTTCTGTGTTTGTAGCACTTTATTTTTGAAGGGAAAACATTCAGTTTGTCACCTTTTCACTAGGTTAGTTGCAAATATATATTTTTTTAAAGTTAATGACATTTATTTGGTTGAAGAAGTTTTCTTCCCTTTCTACTTTGCTAAGAAACTTTAATAACCATCATTAGTGAATGTATATTCAGTCAAGTGCCTTTCGTGCTTCTTCTGGGTAAAATTATGAGATTTTTCATTTTAGTTGGCAATTTGGTAAAAAACACCTGATTTTTTAAAATATTGAAACATATATACATATATATGTGATAAATTATATTTGGCAGATTTTATAATTACTTTTCTGTGCTTCTTGGTTTATTCCTCCCAATGTTTTTGTTAGGAAACCAATTTTTAGCAATAATTTTTAAAATTATTCAACCCATTATTAAACCCACAAAGAAATACTTTAACCTCAATGAAAACTGAGAGACAACCGAAATAGACTTGGAAAAACTCTTTATTGTATGATTGCTGAGAGACATTTTTTAAAAAAATATCTACGCATGATACATTCAGAGTAAGTTAATGACGGAATACCAAGAGAAGGCTGACAGGTTTTGGTCAGTCCCTTTTCTTGCCAGTAGTTCTTCATTACAAGGACAGCCCATGTTGTTAGTTTTGCTCTAAATCAGGGCTGCTGCTTGGTGTCTGTGATGAGAGTGCAGTAAAAGTGTTCCAAAGTGAGAGTGCCACTTGAAACGCTCTTCTATGACAAGTATACTCTGACTTGTACACTCCTCCCATCATGCCTTGCCCCCATCCTTGTATTTGACACAGGGGCTCTAGTCTCCTAAGAAGACTCCTAAGAGTTTTAAGACTTGTTATCTTTTACTCTCTGCTTTATTTCCCATTACAATTGGTTTCAATGGAGAAAAATAAAAATGATAAGTCTATATCTTGTTAGTACCCATATTTTCTGCCCAGAGGAACTGATATATGTTTTCTGTATTTTCCTGAAGATAATAGAAAATAAGAGATATTTTTATTACAATGAATCCTTCATTTTCCTCACCCTCAACATGTGTTTGACATAAAGAATTTTGTTCATCTTATGAAACTCAGGTTGAATATGTCTGATTGCAGAATCAGTACTTAAATGTTTGACTTTCATATTTTTAAAGCACTTGAAAATTTAAAGACGTTTCTTATATACATGTGAGAGGAATCCTATCTATTAGATTCCTGAAAGCTAATGTCAGATAAGATATGGTAACACTAGTGATAGATCAAATGAAACTTAGGACCAAAACGCAGGCTCATGTAGCATCAAAGAATAATTCATTAAGTAAACACACACACACACACACACACACACACACACACACAAACATAATGCATACCATTAAACACACATAGTTACCAGTCACGTTAATAGTAGCTATAATATCAAGTGCAATGTCTGAGATAGTATGTGTATGTTATGCATATAAAATTATTCTATTACTAGTATCTAATGAAACCTTGGATCTGTAGTGAGAAAATTACATCTTTGAGTATGTGAGTCTCAGCAGCCAATCCCTGGGCTGTCCCCAGCACAGCCTTAACACAGTCCGGGTACTATAGCAGGACTACTGCCCAATGGAGTATTCTAGGGGACTCCCTGAGGAAGGTGACAGGCAACTATGACATTGGCACTTTTCTATCAACCAGGACAAAGGACCACAAGGTTGTCAACTGCAGGCAAGGATGTGACAGTTCTGACACTCATTTGTTCAAGTGGTTTCATGACCTTCTTTGTACTTTATGCTTTGAAAGTCTGTTGCTTTATTTCTTACTGACTAGAAGGAAGGGGGAGACTTTATGGAACTCCACTCCTAGACAAAAAGCTACAGCTTACTAACCACTGCTGAGAAGAGTGTCTGCACTTGGTGATTGCATATGAGAAGGATTCCCAGGTGGAGCAGTCTCTGCATTGTCCTTCCTTCAGGCTCTGCTCCATAGTTTGTTTCAGCAACTCCTCCCATGGGTATTTTGTTCTCCCTTTTAATGAAAAATGAAGTATCCACATTTTAGTCTTCCTTCTTCTTGAGTTTCTTGTGGATTGTGGATTGTACTTCATGCATTCCTATCTTCTGGGCTAATATCCACTTATCAGAGAATGCACATCATGTATGTTCTTTTGTGATTGAGGTACCTCACTCAGGATGACATTTTCCAGATCCATCCATTTCCCTAAGAATTTCATAAATTCATTATTTTTAATAGCCAAGTAGTACTCCATTGTGTAGATGTACCACATTTTCTGTGTCCATTCCTCTGTTGAGGGACATCTGGGTTGTTTCCAGTTTCTGGCTATTATAAATAAGGCTGCTACGAACATAATGGAGCATGAGTCCTTATTAAATGTTGGAGCATCTTCTGGGTATATGCCCAGGAGTGATATAGCTTGGTCCTCTGGTAGTACTATGTCCAATTTCCAGAGGAACTGCCATACTGATTTCCAGAGTGGTTGTACCAGCTTGCAATCCCACCAACAATGAAGGAGTGTTCTTTCTCCACAACCTCTCCAGCATCTGCTGTCACCTGAGTTTTTGATCTTAGCCATTCTGACTGGTGTGAGGTGGAATCTCAGGGTTGTTTTGATTTGCATTTCCCTGATGACTAAGGATGTTGAACATTTCTTTAGGTGCTTCTCAGCCATTTGACAATCTTCTCATCAGTTGACAATTCTTTGTTTAGATTTGTACCCCATTTTTAATAGGGTTATTTGGTTCTCTGGAGTCTAACTTCTTGAGTTCTTTGTATACATTGGATATTTGCCTTCTATCAGATATAGGATTGGAAAAGATCTTTTCCCAATTTGTTGGTTGTCATTTTGTCCTATTGACAGTGTCTTTTGCCTTACAGAAGCTTTGTAATTTTATGAGGTCCCATTTGTCAATTCTTGATCTTAGAGCATAAGCTATTGCTGTTCTGTTCAGGAAGTTTTCCCCTGTGCCTATGTGCTAGAGGCTCTTCCCCACTTTCTTTTCTATTAGTTTCAGTGTATCTAGTTTTATGTGGAGGTCCCTGATCCACTTGGACTTGAGCTTTGTACAAGGAGATAGGAATGGACGGATTTGCATTCTCCTACATGCTAACCGCCAGTTGAGCCAGCACCATTTGTTGAAAATGCTGTCCTTTTTTTCCACTGGATTGTTTTAGCTCCTTTGTCAGAGATCAAGTGACCATAGGTTTGTGGGTTCATTTCTGGGTCTTTAATTCTATTCCATTGATCAACATGCCTGTCACTGTACCAATACCATGCAGTTTTTAATCACAGTTACTCTGTAGTACAGCTTAAGGTCTGGGATAGTGATTCCACAAGAGGTTCCTTTATTGTTGAGAATAGTTTTGGCTCTCCTGGGGTTTTTGTTATTCCAGATGAATTTGCAAATTGCTCTTTTTAAGTCTGTAAAGAATTGAGTTGAAGTTTTGATGGGGATTTCATTGAATCTGTAGATTGCTTTCTTCAAGATGGCCATTTTTACTATATTAATCCTGCCAATCCACGAGTATGGGAGATCTTTCCATCTTCTGAGATCTTTGATTTCCTTCTTCAGAGACTCTATTGCTGATCTGTATCCAGCCCTTTTTTCACTTTATGAGTCAAGGACTTACTAACTTATCCATGATGGCCTTACATGGACAATCCTCCTACATCAACCTCCTAAGTAACTGATATTACAGTCTTGAACCTTTAAGGCTCATATTAACATATTTTTTACTTATTTGCTTGTATTTTATTTATTTCTTTTTTACATTTTCTCTTAACTGAAATAAAATTATATCATTTTCCTATCCCTCTGCTATCTCCAACTCCTTCCATGTACTCCATCTTTCTAAATTTATGGCTTCTTTTCCTTAGTTATTATTGCTACACACACACACACACACACACACACACACACACACAAATATCTATCTATCTATCTATCTATCTATCTATCTATCTATCTATCTATCCCTCTATGCCTTCAGTGTTGCCATACATGTCAGGATTGACCACACAGTGTTGGATAGCTAATCAGGAGACTCATCTATGGAGAAGACTAATTCTCTGACTCAGGCTGACAGGAGCCTGATATAGCTGTCTCCTGAGAGGCTCTGCCAGTGCCCCAACTAATATAGAAGTAGAGGCTCATAGCCATCCATTAGACTGAGTACAGGGTCCCCAATGAAAGAGCTAGAGAAGGGGCCCAAGGAGCTGAAGGGTTTTCAGTCCCATAAGACAATCAACAATGTGACCTAACTAGTGCCCTCAGAGCTCCCAGGGAATAAACCACCAACCAGAGAGTACACATGGTGGGACTAATGGCTCCAGCAGCATATGTATGTATAGCAGAGGATGGCCAAGTTGGTCATCAATGGGAGGAGAGGCTCTTGACCCTGTGAAAGTTCTATGCCCCAGTGTAGGGGAATGCCAGGGTCAGGAAGCAGGAGAGGGTGGGGTGGTGAGCAGGGGAGGAGGGAGGGAACAAGGGTTTGTTTTTGTTTTGTTTTATTTTTATTTTCTTTTTTCTTTTTTTCAGAGGGGAAACTGGGAAAGGAGATATCATATGACATGTAAATAAAGAAAATATCTAATAAAAATATAATACATAAAAAAGACCAAGTCACATATGACAGAAGGTCTATTAGAAGATCATTTGCCTTCTCAATGCACAGTCTAAAATCCAGAATGGCCTAGACAGTTGTTCAAGAAACTCTAAGAGACCCCAGACACCACCTAGACTACTATACTCAGCAAAACTTACAATCACAATACATGGAGAAAAGAAGACCTTCTGTGTTAAAACCAAATTTAAACACTAGCTATCTTCAAATCTAGCCCTATAGGAAGTGCTAGAAGCAAAACTTCAACCCGCAAAAGCTAACTGCATTCAAGAAAATACAAGAAATAAATAAATCAGTAAATACACACACACACACTACTACTACTACTACCATCATCACCACCACCACCACAACAACAAAATAACAGGAATCAACAAACATTGCTTACTGAAAATTCTCAACATTCATGGTCTCAATCCCTCAATAAAAAGAAACAGACTAATAGAATAGGTATGAAAACAGAATCTATCCAAGAACACACGTTAACATTAACTATAGGAGTCATCCCAGGGTAAACGTATGACAAAGGTATTCTAAATAAATAGAACTTACATTCAAGTTTGACAGCCATTTTAATATCTGGCAAAATAGATTCCAAACCAAAAACTAATAAAAAAAGATAGGTAAGGACATAACATACTGATCAAAGGAAAAATGTGCCAAGAGGACATAACAATTCCTAGCATCTGTTCACCAAACACAAGGGCATCCAGGTTCATAAAAGGGACAGCACTATGGTTTAAATCCCATATTGAACCTCATGCACTGATAGAAAGTGACTTCAGTACCCCACGCTTACCAGTACAGCGGCCATCCAGCAGGTCTCTGACTTTACTGCTTTACTTGGGTTCTTTTTGCTTTTGTTTCATTGTTGTTTTGTTTTGGTTTGGTTTTGGTTTTGGTTGTTTTGTTTGTACTGTTTTAATATGTTTGCTTGTGTTTTATCTTATGTTTTATTCTTGTCCTTTAGAGGGCTGATTGTTTTCTAGTGAAAGACAAAAAGGAGATGTATCCGGAAGGGAGGGGAAATGGGGAGAAACTAGAAGGAACAGAGAGAGAGGGACCATAATCAAGATATATATTATTATTATATATATATGATTATTATATATATATACTCTACTATTCAATAAAAGAAAAAATATTTTAAAACAAATTAGGGAATTATGAAACTATATGGTCATCTATGAATGATATGATAATCTACATATAAAATCTAATGTTCTCTGGATATTATGGCTCATCAGTTAACCATTTGGTTTCCAGCACCCACTGGTTCATAATCTTCAGCACCAGAGGGTCAAATGACATTCTTTTGAGTTCCTCTGGACACTGGCATGCACTAGGAACACACACACACACACACACACACACACACACACACACACACACACGTACTCATGTATATCAGCTAAAAAAGTAAACTCTGAAATATAAACCATTAGAGTAAAAATGAGAATTTTATAATTTCTAGAATATAAAACCAACATTTAAAAAACAAAACCACTGAAAATTAACCCATTAATATTGAATTTAATAATGTAACAAAGATGTAATTTACAAGAACATCAAACATTTAAGATAAATATAATTAACCTCTAATCAAAGATGGATGATATATTAAAAATGTCATATAACTAAAATCACTATCCTAAACCCCAAATTAGTGAAACATAACAAATTCATCATGGGAAGACTCAATATTTAGAGATAAAGATTTTCTCCAAATTAATGTCTAAGTTTTACATACTTCAAGGAAACTCCAATCTATTTCTTTATTTCACCAATTCAGTAACTAATTAAAACATTCAAATGGAAGAGTAAAGGGCAAAGAAAACTAAGACAATTTTAAAGAACAATAAGAAGTAATAATTTCCCTGAGAGATATCAAGACTTAGCAAAAGGAAATGCAGTTATAATATTTCAGGTCGTGGCAAAGGCATGCAGAAAATGAGTCAAAATGGGACAGTTATTTGAGAGAGGTAAGGAAATGACAACATATTCACTAAATGTTGGTAGGCCAACTGGGTATTCAGACTGAAGTAAATGTATAAATCCCTACCTCTATATGAGCAAAAACACAATTTAGATAGAGACCTATATTTGAAGGGAAACCTTTGTATCTCTTAGAAAGAAATAGGACAGAATGTTTTTGGATGACCCCTGAGTAAAGAAGGCTTTGTAACATATGGTGCAACAGCTATCGTACCAATGAAAGAAAGTACTGATGGATTTGACTATGAACAATTGTATTCTTTAGCACAATGCCAGTTGTGGAGCCTAGTAAGTCACATGTAGGGAGAAGGTACTGCGGAAAACTCAGAAGCAATACAGAGACACAGCACAGAAGAGGAAGAATAAATCTCAATGAGATCAAAGAATAAATGCTATGTCATGTAGAGGTGCAATACATTTTTCATGTTGAAACCTTACAAAAATTACATATATTGATATAAGTACATGCATACATAGATTATATGTATCCATCACTTTCACTAGAACCACATACATGAAAATGGAAACAATGGTCCATTTGTGATATTAATAGTTATCTCCAAAGTCTGAGAACACATCAATTGCTTCTAAGACTCGGGGAATTTTAAGCCCCATTTTCACAATTCAAACTGATATTACTTCAAGGGCATTTTGATAAGATGTTAGAGATTTGAACTGTGTGTTCTCCCAGGACAGAAACCCTGCTTGGTTTATGTTATAGAGCATCTTGCTTCACTCTGGGGCCATAGACCATGCTTCCTGTCAGCCTGGCTATTCTGATCTTCTGTCCCCTGGTCGCTCTAGTCAATAGCAACTTGTTTAGTATCAAATAGTGTCTATAACTCCATGTTCAGATGTTGAAATCCTAACTCCTGGTCTTTAGAATATGACCATAATTAGAGATACGGTCTTCAACATATAATTAATTCAAAATGATGTCTTTAGTGTAGACTTTTTGCACATTATAATGGATGAGAAGAGGAGACAAAGAATACATGTAGCAGACAGAAAAACTTGTGATGACACAGATGGAAGTTGATCTTTCACAGGGCAAACAAAGACACCTTAGAAGAAATAAATCCTATAGGCACCGTGGAATCTCAGAATTCCAAACCCTCATGGTAAGAAAATCACCTTGGTCAAACCTTCCAGGCTGTGGTACATTGTTATGGCAACCTATATAATTAACATCCTGTGGTAGAAAGAAGAATCCTTGCATTTCCAAGGGTTCCTGGGGTGGTGTGACTTTGATGTAAGAACTCCTGCATGTAGGATCACCAACTCAGATATAGACACTAGGAAGAGAAGGTATGATCACTGCCGCGGTTAAATATAGAAACTCAGTTGTGTCTAGAGGATAGCACAGTGCAGAAGTCATCCCACATAATGGGGATGTGAAGTGGAAAATCGAAGTTAAAGCAGCATGGTGTGTGTGTGTGTGTGTGTGTGTGTGTGTGTATGTACTAATATCAATAGATGTAATTTTGTAAGGTTTCAACATGGACAACGTACTACACCTCTCCCATCTGTGCCATTGTGGGCACTTCACGGAGGAAAGAGAGGATGAGGATAGGTGCAGCATGTTTAAGATTTAAAAATGATCTCTAATTACTTCTTTGAGCTTTATTGATTTTAGAAAAATTCTTTGTGAGGCTGGGGAAATGGCTGCACAGAGGACCTAAGTTTGGTTCCTGGTGCCATGGGTGGCTCCCAATTGCCTATAATTTCACCTCTAGGGAGGTTCAACCCTCTTCTGGCTTTCAAAGGGACTCACAAACACATGCACACATTAATTGTTTAAAGAAAAATTAAATGAACTTTTAAAAGGAAGAGACATAGAAAATATAGTAGTGTTTTTGATATTTATTTAACATGGTCAGTGAGGGAATTTGTGCTAAGTCCTTAGTTTTATGATTCCTTTAAATCTTTGATTATAAGAGAGGGTCATTCTATATTTGATTATGTTACAAAATAAACCAAGTTTAGAAACTGTGTCTTTCCTGCAGAAGGATTCATTGTTAAATGACAGGTGACCGCTGACAAATTTAGGGAGCTGTTTGTAGGACATGGTTCATTGCATTTCCCAGGTTCCTCCCTTCCCCTCTGGCCGGACTCTAGCTAAAGCAGCAAATCATGCTCATGCCTTTTCTGCTGCAGCTGTGTGCTAATTCTAGACTAAACCCCTCAAATTAGCAAGGGATAATCGTATGCTAATTAAAACTGGAGCACAAAGCAGTTTTTCCAGAAGCAATGTGAAAGAAAAAACCCTCACGGATTATTATCTGTGTATACTATAACAATTTTAGAGGTTCATTAAAGATTCTTAGAAGAAAATACGCAAAGATAAACATGGGCAGAGTCTCTTCTGCAGCAATGTCGATGCTACTTCTCAGCTTTGGACCATGTACAAACATGGGTATTTCTGGCCCTCCACCCCTCCCCCTCTAATCCTTCACCACAAAGGAATTTTAAAAAAAGAGACACAGAACAAATATTTCAAAATAACAGGGTCATCACAACAGTGTAAAGTATTTAATGCACAAAGACTTATTGTGTTTTTATTACTAAATGGTCTCCTGCCTTCTCATACTCTCTTTGCAAACTGATTGGGCATTTCCATGATTTCAGGTAATGGAATTATATGCACTCCCTTTAAAAAAAAAATCAATTTCAAGTTATATTAGTTTTTAAATTACTGAACAATGAACACAGTTGAGAAGCCATTGTATTTCTTACAACTAAGTTGACAGAGATATAACTATGTATGTCCATAACTATTTAGGACTTCCAGACCTGGTGACGTGTGCTTTAATCTCAGCACTTAGAAGGGAGAGGCAGATGGATCTCAGTGAGTTCCAGGCAGGAACTAAAGAACTAACTATGTAGGGCTTATTTCTTTCTTAGTGCCAGATAGATGACAGAATGTTCATCAGTATTTACATAATAATTAGCTATCTAATATTGTGACACAGAGTAATCAGAACTAGCAAAACTTAGCCTTGGCATGAAATTACAAAAAAAAGAAATCTTTGAATTGTATATGTATGTTCCCAATTATAAATAGGTCTGCTAGATCTGCTCTTATGAGATCAATTATAGAAAGTTTTTAAACATGTTAAGTACCCCCATATGTTAAATAAGTGTATGTGTCTCAAAGAGTATGTAGATGGGTAGGTGGGGGGTTAAAAAGAGAGAGAGATAGTATGGATGACATAGTGTGTCTCAGCTATGTAGCCAGAGTTAGTGTCTAAACATGATAATCAACTAGAATACCGTGACTTATAAAATCCTGCTTGTAGGCTTTTAGTATAGATGGGAACAGTTTTAAGGCTGCCTTCTGACTTTTATGGCTTACCAACTGACAGAGTGGTGGTCTCTAATCTAGAATTAATTTAGGGAATATTTTATACAGATCTTACACTATTCAACTTTTATTTTATTATCCCTCTCATGTTGAGAGTACAAGAGATATTGTTGTCCACTAAGCCACCACAAGAGCTATTGTATCATATGTTATGTGAGAGTTAGGGCACGTGTGAGCAAGAATACAGGGAGGACAGGCTTTGGGTTAAAGTACTGACTTATCTGTGGTAAATGGGGTTCCCTGTGCAGTTTTCATTTCCTCAGGCATGCCACGTTTATAGCTACCCCACTCAAATGTCTGCAGCCATGAGATCAGTGACAGAAATAGTACTTGACAAACAAGAGACAGAATGGCAAGCCTGTTATTCATTTGCCTAAATCTATTATAATGGGCCTGGCAGTGCTAGTCTCATTAATAGAGGGACCTTTCTTTCTAGAAGCCAGCTGGAATAATAAAGGCAGCTATGTGACATTTAAACAAGCAAGTGCTCTGCTCTCTGTAGCTGATTCTGTTTCTGATGCTTACCATTTACAGCTGAGAGACCCGACTAGGAAAGAGTAGAGCGCAGAGAGCTTTAGGGTTAAATGTGATAACAGAGCAACAAGGATGTGAGGGGGATTATTTATGTCTAAGCGCCTGAACATTTATTTGAAGTGTTTATGCAATTGTTCTTTGCCCATGTGACAGTCCTAGAGTTGGTAGAAATGCATCTGTTGTGTTTTTCTTGAATAGGCAAAAATAAATTGCAATTGGGGGAGTGTTGCTTTCTGCATAGAAATATACATCTTTGGAAACACATTGTTCCAAACAAGTGGGGAACATGCAGATCTCCTCTGAATGGCTGGCAAAACACAGGCTCATTCTGTTGCCTTTGTTTTAATGTACAGATAATGACCTTGGAGACCTACATTATGAGGTCTGGCCTCCTAACAAAGACAGCCTACAAACTGATCACTTAACATTCGTTATAATAAAAGTTAGTCTAAAATCTCAAATAGACAAAATGAGGAGCCTGAGGGAGCCACTTCCCACTTTCCATTTTCTTGTTTGGAGAGAAAACCAGGAAACTAAGACACAAATCATGACCTGTATGGCATGTGTAGTATATCAGCTGGGCAGTGAAGCTCTTCTATCTCTTTAAGGTTCATTTTGGGATTTTAATGGGTTCCAATTTTACTTGACCCAATTCGCCACTTCCCATTCGAGATGCTTGAACTGCGAACATTAAAACCATAGAACAGCTGTGAGTCAGCAGACGTAAGAAGCTTATTCTGACTTTTGTTTGTTTGTTCTTGTTGATTTGAGGCAGGGTCTCTCTATGTAGCCCTGGACGTCCTGGAACTCTCAATGTAGACATGGCTGGCCTCAAACTCACATAGATGCTCCTGCCTCAGCCTCCCGGGTGCTGGGATGAAAGATGTTCTCCATTATCCTTGGCTGTTTTTGAGAATTACATTTATTCTGTTTTCGGCCTATCAAATAAGCTCTGTTATTTTCTATTGTTAGCTTTTGGTTCTTTTGTTTTTTGTTTTTTTGTTTTTGTTTTGTTTTGTTTTGCTCTGAGGTGAAAGAGCTATTCAGTTGGACTTATTTGCATAGCATCTAAACAACAATGTAAGTATAGTTTTCTATTTTAAAATATTATGCAATACTAATGGAACTATATTCATTCCTTATATTTATTGTAAGGAGTGAATATACGTATCTACAGTCTGTCTCCATTTATCTTGGATTGTCTCTCTGTCTCTCCATCTATCTATCTCTTCCCCTTGCTCACACACACACACACACACATTCTCTCTCTCACACAAATACACACTTTCTCTAATGTACATACACTCTCTAACACACGCGCACACAGAGAAATAATAAATACAAGTCAAAATTGAAGGGGAAAATATTTTAAATGACATTATTAAGGAACAGAAAGGCATTATGTAAAAGACAAGAAGATGATAGAAAGCACACCTCTTCTATCTTTTCTGCTTGTCATCCCCAGAGATCTTTAGGGAGCTCAGCGTACCTCATCCATTGGTACAGCAAGTCACATGGTACACATGTCACATTAGCTGACATTTGGATTGAAAAGTGCTCTAGATCCAAATTCTAGAAGCTTGTTTTTCCAGAAACTAGTAAAGGAAATGCTGCTTGCTCCAGTTAGGGATAAGCTCTGCTCCTATTTAAGATATTTGTGACTCCAGGCTTACTAAAGCTGCAACAAGCTCTGTGGTCCAACATCCCAGGTGCCTTTAACATGAACATCCCTAAGTGTATCTCAGCATAAAGCCTTTGGAGGAAAACCACTTATAATATCTACTAATTTAAATGCTCGGTTAGAATTGTACTTTACAAAAAGCTGTAAGTGATTGAAAGAATTAACTAGCTAGCACAGGTATTTACTCACATTTCACATTCATTCAGTGTAATTTTTGAGAGTTTGCTCTTGGAGATCTGGAATAATGCCCCAACTGTCATTCATAACAAACGTTCGTGTGGATTCTGATAAGATTTTCCATACACTATACTCATCAGCTGTCATCCCAGAAACCAACATTTACCAACTTGATATTAGTGGTAGATTAACTCTGAAGAAACATATCCACCCTCCTTGCCGGAGGGAGTGAGAGTAGCTTCTCTTATTATAGTCTGATTTACAAAGGAGGCCATCTACAGAAAATGGTCATCGCCTTCTATGGGTTACATCCCTCCCTTAACTATGCTTTTTAACTCAAATGGTGATTTAACCCCTACACGTCTGGGTATTTACCTATTTGATCAGATTGCAGTCAAAGGACATATAACATTGTACACAGTGAGCAATGTGGATTGACCCAAATGTGCAGAATGCCGGATATTCTGCACTCTGTGACAGGAGTCACAGGAGGTGACATAGAAACAGGGTCCCCAGTGAAGGAATTAGAGAAAGGACCAATGGAGCTGAGGGGTTTGCAGCCCCTTAGGAGGAACAACAATATGAACTAAGTAGTACCCTCGGAGCTCCCAGGGTCTCAACCACCAACCAAGGACTGCACATGGAGGGGTCTGATTGTTCAGGCAGCATGTGTATGGTAGAGGACTGCAAAATCGATCAGCAATAGGAGGAGAGGACCTCGGCCCTGTGAAGGTTCTGTGCCCCAGTGTAGGGGAATGCCAGGGCCAGAAAGTGGGAGAGGGCAGGGTGGCAGGCATGGGGAAGGGGGAGGCAACAGGAGTTTGATTTTGTTGTTTTTGTTTGTTTCTTTGTTTTTTGGAGGGGAAACTGGGAATGGAGAAATTCGCATGTAAATAAAGAAAATATCTAAAATAAAAAAAAAGAGATAAAAAAAAGAAAGAAACAGGTTATTTAAGTTTGACTTGAATAAACTGAAGCAAAAGTCTCCTAGGCCTAGACTAGATGAGAGTATGGTGCACAGCAAAAATGTTGCCTGGGATTCATTTAGAGCAGTGGGTCTCAATACCTTTGGGGTTAAGCGACCTTTACACAGGCATTGCTGAAGACCACCAGAAAACACAGATGTGTACTTTGTGATTCATAACAGTAGCAAAATTAGTTATGAAGTAGCAGTAAAAATAATTTTATGGTTGGGGCTCATCACAACATGAGGAACTGTATTAAAGGATTTCAGCACTAGGAAGGTTGAGAACCATTCGTTTATAGGGAGGGCAGACCCAAGAGAAGTTTTTCCTTTGTTTGTTTGTTTGTTTTTATTGGATATTTTCTTTATTTACATTTCAAATGTTATCCCCTTTCCTGGTTTCCCTCCTTCCTGGAAACATCCTATCACATCCTCCCTCCCCATGCTTCTATGAGGGTGTTCCTCCACCTACCTACCCATGCACACCTCCCTGCCCTCCATTTCCCTACACTGGGGTATTTATTGAGTCTTCATAAGACCAAGGACCTCTCCTTCCATTGATGCATGACAAGGTCATCCTCTGCTACATATGCGGCTGGAGCCATGTGTACTCCTTTGTTGATGGCTTAGTCCCTGGGAGTTCTGGGGAGTTTGGTTGGTTGATATTGTTGTTCTTCCCATGGGGGTTGCAAACCCCTTCCACTCCTTCAGTCTCAAGAAGTTTTAAGCCGGGCGTTGGTGGCTCATGCCTTTAATCCCAGCACTTGGGAGGCAGAGGCAGGTGAATTTCTGAGTTCGAGGCCAGCCTGGTCTCCAAAGTAAGTTCCAGGACAGCCAGGGCTACACAGAGAAACCCTGTCTTGGAAAAAAAAAGAAGTTTTAAAAAGAAAGTTGCTACCTGGTTGTAGAGAGGCAGCAGTTTTGTCTGAAATAGCAGGGACAATGAGAATTTGTTGGAAAATAAGATTTCAGGTCTCTGCTAAGATCTATTTGGATGATGAATTTGCATACGGAGATTTATGAAAATTGGCAAGAGCATTTTGAGTATAAGGGAGATTGTCATGTTGTTACCAACTACACTCTTCCTGGTGATTTTAAAGAACAAGCTACAAGTGGGTTTACATGCTATTATTTTTCAACTTGGGTTTAAACAGTAAGCCCTTGAAACACCTACTGTCTCTATGATCACTAGACAGCTAGCTTTATGATGTTTTACTGCCCATGTAAAACCCTTTCTCTAAAACAGATAGAATGTTCTAGGAACATTTTTATAGAAAAAAAAATCCACTTGGATAAAGAGCAGAATGCTATGTAGAAATTCCCTCAGAACAAGTGATCCCTAAGACTAAAGTTCTTTAGTCCTTAAAACAAGGGGTGGGGGGGGGGGGCGGATCAGACTCATCCATCTTGTTTTTGTTTGGGAAGGGATTTTCCAGTGATCATATTCTTTCACTGTCTGAAAATGTAAATGAGAAAGTCAATGATATTTGTTAGATACTAATCTAAAGCAATAGCTATTACAACAATGAAAAAGGCTACATTTCCCAGGAAAACTGAGACCCCACCACTTATTGCAAGGTAAATGCACTGTGTATTCATTAATTAACCATGAATTGGAATAAACAATTGGGAAAGACATTACTTTCTTTTCCATTTGCTTTAGCTAGGACATGAAAGTTATTAAATTGTGCTTTCTAACATAGTAATACAAATACGTAATATCAACCTCCCACACCCATCCCTCAAATTCCAGGCTGGGAAATAAGTTCATGATATATGATTGAAAGAATGCCTGTCAATGTAACAAAACAGCTAAAGGCTGTAGCTACTCTAAAGCTGACTGCTGATAAATTGATTAAGTAATTGCAAAGAACATCTGATTTAACTACTAATTGGGGGTGAGATGGGGGAAGGCAGCTATTTCCCAAACTGACCAGTCAGATCACTTCTTCATCAAAAACGTTAGCTTTTGCGTATCTCTTTTAATCTCAAAGCCTGTTCCCCTACTCACATACCCACATTCGATCTGGATTCATATTCTGAATATGACCCTGACTGTTAGAAAATGTACGTCCCTTGAAACCAAGTTGTGGCCGTTATTATTTGAAAACAGCAACCTTGGGGCCTGGTACAATAGGCACAGCTCTGATGCTGACTTAGTGAGAGTAGAGCACTTGCTACAGGGTTAAGTCACTAGCAGAGATAAGTACTATTTTTTTTCCTATAAGAAAAAATCATGTTAAAAATAAAAGGATGTTTGGAAATACAGTAAATCTGACTTTTAAGGGTCAGCTATTAGGAGACTTGAGTGGTTTGTTGCTTTCTTCTGTCCCAATGATAGCATTTTAAAAACTAAACAGAAATACACATAGGTCTGGGCAAAGAATCCCAAGACATCAAATAGGGGCAGTTATGAACCTAGCCGGTGTTTGCCTTTTACTAGCGGTGGATCCTTGAACAACTGATGTCACTCATTCAGAGTGACAGTACCATGGTTGAAAGAAGTAAAATAAGCTTGAGATGTTCACAGTGTCAGAAAGCAAGACTTGACTTGACTTCTCTGCTAGAGGTGTGGCCAGGTCACTGCGGTTGGGATGAATGGAGACCTCATAACACCGCTTTCTAATTTGAATAATGTCACTTCTCCCTAGATTTGCTTTGATATGTAGATGTCCCTAGATATCAGTGTTGGAGACCTTTTATTCCTAACAGGACTTGGATATTTTTTAAAAAAAGGGGGGGGGACTGAAAAGAGTTCAGCAGTCAAGAGTGCTTGCAGCTCTTTCAGAGGACAAGGGTTGGGCTCCTAGCACCCGCGCTGGCTAATTCACAGTGACTCTAAATTGCAGCTCTCGGGGATCTTCAGGCCTCTCCATGTACTTGTATGCCTCAATAAACAGATGTCCACATTAACAAAAATGAAGTTCATTTCAAAAAATAAAAGAAAAATTTAAAAATAATAAAAATAAAAATTTAAAACATAATTTTAGCATCTAGGCTTTTCCTCTGTTAGTTGCTTTGATGAAAACATACTGACTCCCTCCAAAAACAAAAAACAAAACAAAACAAAACAAAGAAAAAAATCCATCTTGGCTGGCCGCTTTCACATTTCTCTGAAAGCTATTTCCTTATTTGACAACTAAATTAGACAACCATGCCCTTTTCCTAGCTCTGATCTGTGCAATTTTACAGTGGCTACCTTGCAAATGTCCTACGAGAGGAGCCACCTCCTAGTGATGATTGTTTCAATGGGCTGGGTATCACGTCGTCAATAAACTGGAACACTTCCCTGCTGAAAGCTTTATGTGTACAGCTAGCTCCAAAGATGCCCTCTTAGCTTGATGCTCCTGTTTTTCAGTATAGCATTTGTCTTCTTGCATAGCCAGAGAATTCTTGTCATGCTTGCTCTGTAGACATTTTTATACCACTGACAGTTGCTTTTATTTTAAAAAATAAAAACAAACAAACAAGACAGTTTGCCCGTATGTTAAGGTTGCCTAGATTAATGAATACGCCACAGCATTCTGGAGGAGCTATGCTCCCAGTCCCACATTTACAAATCCCTAGAGAAGGGGAGACCCCTTGGGCACCACCCCACCTTGGGGCATCTAGTACCAGCACGACTAGGCTCATTTTTCCTGAGACTAAGCAAAGACCTGCCACCTTCCCACTTTTTACAGTAGCAATTTCAACTTGGTCAGTCTTTGAAGTCAATGGAGGAAGACATGTCAGGCTGGCAGACCACATTATACACACTCGATCTCTGTACTCGTTTTACAGGGTCCAAAACTCCACAAGATAATTGTTCATGGTCTTAGCATTGTTGTCCTGTCTTGTCATCAAAAATCTAGTGCTTGAGAACATAAAATTAAATCACCTTTACTTTCTTTTTTTTAATTAAATATTTTCTTTATTAATATTTTAAATGATATCTCTTTTCCTGGTTTCCCCTCCAAAAAACAACCAAACAAACCCTGTTCCCTCCCCCCTCCCCCTGCTCACCAACCCACCCACCCTGTCCTGCTTCCTGCCGCTGGCATTCCCTTACACTGGGGCATAGAACTTTCACAGGACCAAGGGCCTGTCCTCCTATTGATGACCTACTTGGCCATCCTCTACTATACATATGCTGCTGGAGTCATTAGTCCCACCATGTGTACTCCTTGGTTGGTAGTTTAGTCCCTGGGAGCTCTGAGGGTACTACTTAGTTCATATTGTTCATCCTAAGAGACTGCAAACCCTTCAGCTCCTTGGGTCCTTTCTCTAGCTCCTTCATTGGGGACCCTGTGCTCAGTCCAATGGATGGCTGTGAGCCTCTATTTCTGTATTGGTCAGTCACTGGCAGAGCCTCTCAGGGGACAGCTATATTACACTCCTGTTAGCCAGCATTTGCTGGCATCCACAATAGTGTCTGGGTTTGATGACTGAATATGGGAAGGATTCCCAAGTGGGGCAATCTCTGCATTATCCTTCCTTCAGTCTCTGCTCCATACTTTGTCTCTGCAACTCCTTCCATGGGGATCGTGTTCCCCCTTCTAAGAAGGAACGAAGTATCCTCACTTCAGTCTTCCTTCCTCTTGAGTTTCTTGTGGTTTGTGGATTGCATTTTGGGTATTCCAAGCTTCTGGGCTAATATCTACTTATCAGAGAGTGCATACCGTGTGTGTTCTTTTGTGATTGGGTTACTTCACTTTACTTTCAAATGTTGGTTTTGGAAGCAAGAGAGCCCCTCCATCCCTTCCTGACCAGCAAAATATGTATCTATTTGAGATCCTGAACTTTCTTTAAGCATTAAGCAGATGGAATGGCTGGAAGAACCGATTAAGAAATGCAAACTTGCTCGGCAGTGGCGGTGCACGCCTTTAATCCCATTAGTTGGGACACAAAGGCAAGCAGATTTCTGAATTCAAGGCCAGCCTGGTCTACAGAGTGAGTTCCAGGGAACTCAGGGCTACACAGAGAAACTCTGTCTTGAAAAACCAAAAAATAAATAAATAAATAAATAAATAAATAAATAAAAAATAAAAATAAAATAAAATAAAAATTAAAATAAATAAAAATGCAAGCTTTGTACCAATATATGAAGTTAGACTAGAAGAATATAGACAGCTTATAAATGTGCAAAGACCACTTAAGTCAGTATTTAAGTTGTTACATATAACTTCATAGGAACGCAATGCAATGTTGTAATAACCTTGATGTGCCTACATCCTATATCACACAAGTAGGTTGTAAACCTGTCCAGTACTTAATATACATATGGAATTCATAACATACATGCATATGCCCATATGAGTGTGTGTTTATATAATTATTTTTGACTACAGACACCATTGATTCTTTAACTCTGGTTTCCAGAAATTATTTGCTAGGTAAAACTTAAAAATACTTCAAGATATCTTAGCACTTTTTATGTTCAGTTTTTAAAAATTAAATCAGGGAAGAAAGATTTTGAAACTAATGACATTCAAGTTCTTTTAACTTTTATCGGCTGCAGAAGGTAAACTCTTTTAGAAAATGTTCTCTGTTAGATATTTTAACGGCAGAATTTGAAGCTATAAAGAATGTGGGGAACTGGTGAAGGGTTGAAAGAAGCAAAAGAAAATGATGCTGTGTTTGACAGCTAACATGGCGTATGACCAAAGAGAATCACTAAAAGGAGAAAGAAAACATACGTTTGGAAAGCTCAGAAGGAATTGTGAACCTCTTACAATGGTTACCCTTGCTTGCAGCTTTGACCAAGACCCATAGGGTGGGGACACAGAGTCAAAGACACAAACTCTGAGGGGGTCAGACAAGTGGCAAAAGCAGACTCATTTATTGCTCAAAGCGGGCAAATCTCTCAAGGAACCAGATGTGATGCTGTCTCTTTCTCAATGGCTCGCTCCATCACCTGATCCAGCGTCAGTGGTCTCTAGCCTTGCTGGCAGATTCTAGGTTGACAGAGGAAGGAAATATCAGTGATACAAGTCCCAGCGTTGCTGCTAGGCCTGCTTGACAAAGTTCCTCCTACAGGGTACAGTTTCTCACTATAGCCATTAGGTAAATAAACCTCTTGGCTACAATGAGGTACAAGCAAAATAATAGCAACCTAGAGGGGGAGGAAACAGCTCACTACACACATGATAATCTTAGATATGTAATGTGAAAGGGTCTGTAAGTAACTTGAAGATACACTTACTCTCCATGGTGTTGTCCATCCGGCACACTAGGTGACACTGAGAAGTGTTAAACTCAGTGATACAGTCTGTTTTAGGACATACGTTCTATTTTGTAAGGCAGTCACTCAAATAAACGTCACTATAGACTCTCTTTAAAGCACAGTCCCCTGCTGGCACACTGATGAGACAGATGAGATATGATCTACATTAGGGCTGATCTGAGAGCAAAATGATGTTCTTAAAGATAAAGGAATTCCTATGAGTAATGCTTAAAAGCATTTGTATTTTGATAAATAATATTACCCATACAAGCTAAAATAAAATAAAAAAAAAAAACACTGGTTAGTGCAGGGTAGCCCATTAGGAGTTGCCACCCTGTGTGTCCTGGCATTTGGGGATTCAAAACACAGATTTTAAGGCATATTCTAACACTTGTAAATGTATACATAGCATTTTCCTTATTTTATTCCCAAATGGTATCTAACAATACAAGAAGAATGAAAACACTACAAAAAGAAATGCCCTCCGACTCTGCTATCAAGAAATGAGTACTAACATTGATGTTTTGATGGGCCATTTTCCTATGCCCATGAAGCTGAAATCTTAGGTGGGTATGTAAAATAAAATTGAGACTAAGCTTTTTATAGTAATCATATTTGAGACCAGACTTATTTAAACCTGGCTGACCTGAAACTATGTAGACCAGGCTGAGCTAGAACACATGGAAACCCACCTGCTTCAGCCAGACTTCTGAAATTAATGGTGCGTACCACCATGTCTGGCCCTAAAGCATTAATTTCAAAGTGCATCTTACAGGCTGCAGCATTTGCTAACTTCGTGATTTTTGTCCCACTTTGATAAACATGGAACTCTGTCGCCTATTCCACAATAATGACGTTGGCTATTCTTGTTGCTACAAAATCTCTCTAACAGTTCTTACCCACTGGTTCATTTTTTAAAATGTCATTTTTTTAGTGATTATTACTTTTTACTTATTCACTTTACATCCCGCTTACTGTCCCCCTCGAGTTGTTCTCCCATCCCTCATTGTCTTCTCCTTTGAGCAGGTGTTGACTCCCTGAATATCTCCCCACCCATCAAGGCTAGGTGCTTCCTCTCCCACTGAGGCTAGACAAGGCAGTCCAGCTAGTAGAACATATCCCATGTGCAAAGCAACAGCTTTTGGAATAGCACCTGCTCCAGTTATTCAGGATTCACATGATGACAAAGCTGCTCATTTTGCTACTTATGTTCATGGGATCTAGGTCCAAGCAGTGTATGTTCTTTGGTTGGTGGCTCAGTGTTTGAGAGCCCCAAGGGTTCAGGTTAGTTGACTCTGCTGGTCTTTCTGTGGAGTTCCTATCCCCTTTGGGACCACACTCCTTCCTCCTATTCTTCCCCAAGCCCCAACCACTGTTTGACTGTAGGTGCCTATATCTGTCTCAATCAGCAGTTAGGTGGAGCCTCTCAGAGGACAGAAAGCCATGCTAGACTCCTGTCTGTGTGGTTCAGGATCCACAGGTCTGATGAACTAGTTAGTAAAGTACTTGGGCCTGAGTCTGATCCTAGAACCCTCATAAAAACTTGTCGGCCATGGTGGCACATGTTCGTAATTCTAATCATTGGGAGATGGGTACAGACAGGTCTCTTCAACAACTTAGGCTGCCTTGGCTGCCACAAAACCATGCATATGCACACTGGTGGCCAGAGAGGTGGGGGGGGATGGAAGTCCCCCTGGGAGAGCAGGCTGCTCCCACACACTGGTTCTTACTGATCAATTTCTTTTAATAAGCTTTGGCTTTTCTGGAAATCCATATAGGAGAAATGATAGAGAACCCCTGGCTTATGCTTGGCTCTCTCACATACCAGATGTGTTTAAAATCCCTGCATGTTGATGGGATCTATAGTTCCTTTATTTTGAAGGCTCAGCCTTAGTTTTACAGATACCATCACAGTTTTTCTGAATGGCACTAGAGCCATGGGTGAGGGTTCTGCCGGAGCTCTGTCTTTGATAACAGTTCTAATTGTTTAAAATTATTCTTCAATGAATGCAGGGTGCTTTTCATTTACATTTTCTTTTGTCACTTATTTTCCATATGTAGATTTCTTGTGATGGAGCCCACCTTTGCTGGCTTGTAGGCAATCCTTGGTCATTCATTAGTTTACACTGCAGTGCTTCATAGGCTACTTGGCCTCTCAGGACCCTGTGTGCATGTGTGCATGTGCTTGTGGGTATTCACGTGCACTCAAGCAGGGTGAGTCACCCATCTTGCTATATGTGTGTGCATGGGTATGTGTGTGTGTGTGTATGTCCCTGCAGTTGTATGCCTGTATGCACGTTTGTCCATGTGTGCGTATGCATGTTTTTGTGGCGATGAAGGCATCCTCAGTTGTTTCTCAGATGATATCCACATTCTCTTTTGGAGCAAGCTTTCTCATTGGCCTGAAACTCACCAGCAAGCCCTAGAGACCTGTCTGTTGCCATCTCCCAATGACTAAAATTACAAACTTGTACCACCATGGCCAATAATTTTTATGAGGGTTCTAGGATCAGACTCAAGCCCAAAGTACTTTAACTAACTGAGCCAACTTCCCTGCTACAGTTTTGCTCTATTTAAATCACTTTAGCTATTTGGAAACCTCTGACTTCTATATGAATCTTATAATCACCTTGTCAATTTCTACAAAGAAAACAGTCTGTTTTCTAATTGGATTGTATGAACTTATGAAACATGTGAGGGAGTTCAGCTAATGCAACCACAGTGGTCTTTCAATGCCCAAACAACACGGTTTCTCTATTTAGCCCTCCTTCATTCTCCTACAGAAGTGCTTTCAGCTTTTAGGGTAAATGCCTTGCATATTTTTGTTAAGTATCTTACATTTTTGGTTACAGCCAATGGAAGTGTTATTGCTGTTAAAATGACCGTGTTTCAAGCCATAAATTTTGTTTCTATTTACTCGGTTTCCCTCCCCACACTCCCAGCAATGGTGTGTACTTTTCCACCCGTTACAGATACTAAACACTTTTTGTTAAGTTTACCCCTTATTGTTTCATATTTCACTGTTGCTATAAGGTCAACTGTTTTTAAAGTTTCTTCTCTGTTGTTACTGATATTAGTTTTTTCTTGCTGATGTTATCAATTGGCGGCTTTTGATAGCGTTCGGTATGTTAATGTTCCATCGGTCAACCGTCCAACCCAGCCTGGAAAGGCTAAAATGGGTTTCAATCCTTGGTTGACTCTCTGGGATAGGATCCATTTCCTTACCTTTCTAGCTTTTCCATGCTACTCACATGGCTTTCTTGTCCAGTGCATCCATTGCCTGGACCTTTCTTCCAACTTCACATCCCTTGTACCACAGTAAAGCAAGAATTTTTCAGAATTCGGGAGACTCTCCCCAGTAATCCCGAATAATTCTTTTGTTATTTTTAAAGTCCAAAATTTCAATATTTGAAACATTGATATCCTTAGAAGGCCTTTATTCTTTCTACCTAAGTGACAGACAGAGATATTACTGAATCTTATACTGAACCTTTCATGGAGACGTGGATGATCCTTTCCTTATTTTTGTAGTGTGGAATTTTATCCATAGACAATTCTCTTCCCTTAATTTGCTTTGCAGCTCTGTCTCACTCGTTCAGTAAATCTGGGATACAAAAAAGGAAAGAATAATTTTTTTCATTTGTAAGACAAAGGCTGTCTTTCATCTCCTACACTGGAAATATGATGTTACTGCCAGATAGGAGACCTTTCCAGAGCTCCAAAGAGCCATGTCGGTCTCCAGGTTCTTAATATTTTCCCCTTGCATGGACATTGAATTTTACATAGATTCCTTTTTAAAATGAGAACTTCAAGTTTTGCTTTAGTGATTAAAATAATAAATGTAAAAGAATGTTTGTGAAGGAAATGGGCCCCAGGTAGCCACACTGATAGTAACAAATGGAGCAAGGTAAAATCATACATGCTAGGAAACACACGGAGAAACAGTTGGGAACTCACACTTTTCTAAACTATTCTCCTGATCCTGATTACAGATCATTTCAGCATGCCTTACCTCACCCTGTAAAGACAGTAGCGAATAACCCTGCAGAGGACTATAGGTCATATGGAAACTATAGTTCAGATGATTTCTAGATAAATGTCTAAGAGTAGAGTTTTCTGTGAGAGAAATTATCCTTGAAGGATGGGGTAAGTCCATATGGTTGTCGTTGCCTGTGTCTTCTCTTATTTATTCTTAAAAAAGTATTTTTTACATGTTTTATTTTTATTTGTTTAATACTTAGTTCATTATTTTTAGTTTTGGGTGTGAAGGTGTGTCTGTGTATGGGTATAGGCATATCACACACAAACAAGATGTATTGTGTTCCCCTGGTGCTGGAGTTATGGGCAGTTGTGAACATCCAGATATGGGTTTAAAAATGGAACTTGGGTGAATTCTTCTGCAAAAGCAACAAGTTTATTGAACAGCTGAGCCATTTCTCCAGCTCTATTAAGTTGTGTAAAGTGTGTGTGTGTGTGTGTGTGTGTGTGTGTGTGTGTGTG
>NW_022196895.1:51378213-51393130 GCF_008632895.1 Mastomys coucha
GGGAGGGAGGGAGGGAGGGAGGGAGAGAGAGAGAAAGATGTGGGTTTGTGCAATGAGTATAGGAGTGTGTGGAGCCCAGAAGAGAGTGATGAATCCCTTGGAGATGGGCAGTTTGTCAGATACTTGACATGAGTGGTGGAAACTGAACTGTGATCCTCTGAAAGAATGGTGCATGCCTTAATGACTGAGCTACCTCACCCATCTCACTTGTAAGTTAACTGAAATGGCTAAGCTTGGTCCTTGCTAAACTACAGAAATGCTATGACTGTTGGTCATAGAACCCATTGCTTCCTTTTTCACAGTGAAAGGAATGGAAAAACAAAACCACATACAGTGGACTTAGCAATTTGCCTTTAAGTTAATTACATTTCTGACAGGCTTCCTTTTCGTCTTCTCTGTCTTATTTTTCCAGTGGAAACAGCCCAGTCAGAGAGGGTTAAGCTGTGTGCAAAACAGAGCTCAGCTTCTGGACACCGGGAGCAAACACATGGCTTGTAGTTGTTGTTGTGTGTGAGAGCTCCCACAGGCACACTGGATTGCTCTGTATAAGAGCTCACCACACACAGAATGTGCATCTCAAGCGAAAATCCCCCTGAAAGCTACTGGGGAGTGGCATGGTCCTGTTATACATCACATTTATCCATCTTTGTTTATGGACTCTTTGGGGCCAGAGATCAGAGAATCCTCCTTCCTCTCTTCCTCTTTGGATGCTGAGTGCTGAATCTGGGCTTTGTTAATTTGTTTGATTCTTAATTTTTGGTATCCTATTTTTATTAGAACTTCTTTGTGTTATTCATGTCAGCTGAAGTATTTTTAAAACTTTTCTTAGTAAGGAAGACATTTTTATCCTACTATTCTTTAACTCAAATCTCTAAGTTGAAGGATACATTTTGTATATAGATACAGTGTACTATATTTACCAAAGGAATACTTCGTATTGATATTTTCTTATTTCAAAAGGTTTTAAAGTTGGTTTTTAACTTGAGATACATACAAACAACATTTTTAAGACTCTCCAGCTTCATAATCAATGCTTTCTCTTTAATTTTTATTTTTAAATAGCATTTGTGTTGAAATTTGGTCAATAGCTTATGGATAGGATGGTCTGTATTCCCGACATTTCACAGATGATGATCTTCAGTCTCAGTTATTTCAAGTCTGTGGCATGTGAGTGGAGTTCAGAGGAGAATCTGTAGGAGTCAGTTCTCTCCTTCACCATGTGTGTATCACAGATCGAACATGTGGTCATTCTGCTTAATAGCAAGCTCCTTTATCTACTGAGCCATCTTGCCACCCCCTTTCATTATAACATATTATTATTAGAGAGACAGAGACAGAGACAGAGACAGAGAGACAGACACACACACAGGGAGAGAGAGAGAGAGAGAGAGAGAGAGAGAGAGAGAGAGAGAGACTGCTTAAGTGCATGTGGAGGTGTAGGGTAGATATAGATATGGTTCATGAAACTACAGATGGTTCAGGAGGTGCAGGGTAGTATGGGAGAAGAGGGGCAGATGCATAAACAGAAGCAAATCATATTTGAAAATGTCAAACCAAAACCCAAGACTTTGTATGATCCTTTCCAAAACAACTAATTTAAACCATTGTCTTATGTACTAGTCTGAGATTGTTTTTCTTGAAGTCATTTGAATTTTTCTCCTACAAGTTGCCTGCTCATCATACTTGATTGTTTTCCTCCTTGACTCTCCTCTCACAGTTTGTCAAAGCTCTTTTCTGTGCCGGGAGGCACTTGTTCTCACATAAGCTCTGTATAATTTCTTCTGCCCACTACTCACTTTTTACTCTGCTTCTTTTGCTGCACAAAAGCCATCTTACACAACTCATGTAGGCAAATATGTTAACCTTGCCATTTGCCTCTATATTGTGTTGTCTATATTTTTAAACACCCTTGTTTCCAGAATATAAACATATTCACAGTTACATTCTTATCATTTTAGTTATTTCATTTAGAATATTTACCTCCTGGATCGTTCACATGTGGATGCAGTGTGAGATGGGAGGACTGGGACACTTTTGCTTTTCCAGGTGGCTGGGTTGCTTTCAAAAATCATCACCATGAAGATGTCCTCATTCCCGTTGCCTGGAGATGCACACTCCCATCACATGCTACATTTGTAGAGATGAATATATCTGTCTGAAATGATACAAACCTGTCTTCATTGTTGTGACTTTACAATATATTTTAACACCAACTGGCAAAGACACCTCTTCCTCAATATATACACTACTTTCTTTTGCAAGACTCTCTAGGGATTCTTCAGAGCTCATATTTGAATCAGTTGGGAGCTGTCAAGTGGATGCTGGGAATCAAACCCAAGTCCTTTAGAAGGAAGCTAGTGCTCTTAACCTCTGAGCCATCTTTCTTGCTTAGCGGCTGTAGCCATGCTAACATCCTTTTTTTCCTCTATTATTTCCAAACTAAGTTGACGAGTGAATAGAGAGGATATCAACACATAAGTCATTTCATAAGTGGCGATAATGTTTGAGCAATCAAAAATTTTCTTGCACTAGTGAGAGAGCTCACCAGGTATGTGCTGTGCTTATGCTGAACCCTGAGGAGCCGAGTACAATCCCTGGAGCCAACATGATAGAAGAAGAGAACTGACCCTGCAGAGTGTTTTCTAATAAACATACATATCCCATGGCCCATCCATGCTTATATAACACACACATACATACACACACACACACACACACACACACACACACACACACACACATACACATGCAGGGGGAGAGAGAGAGAGAGAGAGAGAGAGAGAGAGAGAGACAGAGAAAGAGAGAGAGAGACAGAGAAAGACAGAGAGAGACAGAGAGAGAGAGAAATTGAGAATAAGTTTTAAGTGTTCTCAGTAGAAGCCAAGCCGGCATTGTAAAGGTTGTAGAACATAGAGAATGAGTTGTAATTTCTATATTGTCCTTTGATAATGATTTTTTTATGTGTGGAAATCACAGTCAATCACATTAGATGATACGATTCACCTGTTTTACCTTTAATGGCATGACAATCTTTCTTCGAAAAAGGATAACAACCTAATAACTGGATTCCTTTCATGTGTGCCTGCTCACATGTGTAATTTTTGTGTGCAGTTCATGTGATGGGACTCATGGCATCGACTCTTGCAGAGAAGGTCACACGTCTCTTCCTGGTCCCTGCAACAGCTGTGCAGCAGGTGCCTGTTCTGTAAGTATTGCTTCCTGGTGACCATCTCCAAATTTCAGTGTGAAACAAAATCAGTTGCTTTACATGACGCAAAACAGAATGGCTCTAAATGTTCCATCCTTTCACAAGGAACTTTATTAACGTCATTTAATGGCTCATGGGCCTCAAACCCCGAATTCAGAATGGTAGGACTGGGGCCAACTCCCTTCCCTAGATCTACTTGCTCATGTAATCATGACACCCTCCGGAGAGGACCTTGACCATTAGTCACATAGGAAAAATACCTGAGTCCTTCCCTATGCAAATAGAGCATCACCAGCATCCCCAAACTGAGCCAGTGGGAAGCATCTACCCCTGAATCCTACCCTACCCCTCAATGTTTATGAAGTCACATGGAATAAAGTGCACAAGTTATTTCACCAAGAGAAAAAAACAAAGGGTTAATGGGCTTGTGTGATGGCCCTCTTATCAAAACCCTCCCACAGAGAAAGAGCGTACTCCAAAGATGACATTCACTTCCTATTGACCTCACCCTGGCTGACCTTACAATCACTGACCTCACACCGGCCAACCCAACACTCACTGACCTCACACTGAACTGGCCCTCACACTTGTTGGCTTCACCCTCACTAGCCTCAAACTGGCAGGCCTCAAACTGGCTGACCTAACAATGGCTCACCTCACACTGGCTGACCCAGCACTCTCTGGCTTCAAACTTGCTGGCCTCACACACAAGCTGATCTCATACTTATTGGCCTCATATTCTCCCACCTCCCACTCTCAGGCCTCAAACTGGCTGGCCAAATAGTGACTGGCCTCCCACATGAGGACTCAACACTGGCTAGCCTCACAGTCACAGGCCTCAAACCCATTGGCCTCACTCTGTCTAAACTGATTGACTTCACACTGGCTGACCTAACTCAACACTTGGAGTTTTCCCTTTATGGTATTTGTGCTTTTTTTTTTTTCTAATTCCACCACATTTCACTCTCTGCAGCTACTTCCAGAATTGTTTGTATGTAGATACAGTTACATACCTGCATCCCTAGAGGATAAAAGACCCTGGAGCTGGGGTGAGACCGAAAGTCAACCTAATGCCAGGGAGGGATGGTGTGGCTTTGTGCTCTGTGCACTGCTATCCTGACTGAATAGTTGGTTGTTCATAGTGTCAGAAGTTGGGCAAGAGATAGCTCTTGTACATCAAAAGTAGAAGGTTCAAAATTATATTTCTTCTCTCCTCTGCAGATCATAAAATTACAGACATTGGAGGAATAGCTGAGGTTTTCCAGTGTAAGTACTGCCTGCTGGTTACCATCCACACAACGTCAGAGGGATCTAAAATTGGTGCATTTAAAAATCAAAAGTAGCTCACTGAACATTCCTAAATATGATGAGAAAATCCTCAATGACAGTCTTTCATAGTGTGGTTTTAAGTAACATATCCAAATTGCACACAGCAGAACAATATTCCTAAATGAAACATCATGAAAGAGAAAATTGCCTTCACTAGCCCAATAGGCCCAAGAAGCAGAACATGTCATGCTCCATCACTCATTGATGATGTGGTGCTTCAAGAAGACCTATGCTGAAGATACCGGAGTAGACAATTAAACCTGCTGAGTTGTTCCCAGTTTATGGATGAGTATACTTCGATTTCTCCTTTGTTACACCCTTCCATCCTCCCATGAAGCTAATATGACGCAGAGCTCATTCTGAAAACTGCTGCTCACAAGATTTTACAAATTTCTAACTGGCAGAAATCTGTGGCTGCAGCAGATCCATCCAAAGGTGTTGCTGGGCATAAATCACACCTATAAACCTTGGAGTTTTTTGATCGAGTGCCTTCTTTGGTATTTCTGCAACAATCAGTTTTTTAAAAAATCAGTAACATCCGATCTTCTTCTTCTTCTTCTTCTTCTTCTTCTTCTTCTTCTTCTTCTTCTTCTTCTTCTTCTTCTTCTTCTTCTTCATCTACTTCCTCTTCTTCTCCTTCTCCTTCTCTCTTCTTCTTCTCCTTCTTCTTCTTCTTTTTTTTTTTTATCAAGTCTTCAAACTAGGTTTTTAACTGCTAGGTGGCACATGTGCTTAATTACCAGGTCCATAAGGCTTTACTGAAAAACTAGCATATTTACACCAAAGTTCACATTGGAGTTATGCTGGATTCGGGCTACTGTGAAGGCTGTAATTGACTGGTAATTGTCATTACATTGTGAGAGTCATACAAGCTCTTCCCTCATACACTTTCAGAAAATCCAACTCAACTAAGGACACAGAATAGTGGTACTACTTTACTGTTAAAAATGTTATGCTAATTTCATTTTCTGGCCCCAAGAATCCATTTTTTATTCATGTGTGTGCTGTGTGAAACAATATAAGGCCTCAAGGACTATGGGTTCTAGTATGAAGAAGTAACTTCATATAAACTACCACTTCTTAAGGACCTGAGGGCCCACAGCTTACTATAAGACTTCATAGAATTTTTAGAATCATTGAGAAAGAAAACTGACTAGCTATATTACTTTTCATACAGTTGTTTGATATTTCAAACCATTTCCCTGACTAATAGCATAGCGAAATATGTAAAAATAAGCGTGAAACTTGACTTTTTGCCAAACAAACATGACAGATAACATACTTGGATTCTGCATGGAATATTTGTTTCTGTGTTCATCGTTTTTCACATCATACTGATGTTTAGCATGCTTGCCTGTGGTGGGTATAGTTGTAGTTTATTTCAGTGCTGCATTGCACTCTATCTTAACTCTCTTATCCAATCTACTCCCTATGGGTATTTGGATAACTGACTTCTCTCAACTGTAATGGACAGTACTGTACATTTCCTTTGGTTAATACTCTTATGTAAGCACAAGGCTGGTTCAGATAGATACTTCCAAATTCTTTTGCAGAGTGATTTACCAGTTCACTTGCCAGTATTGTAAAACAGTTAAATTTACTTTACAAATTCATTGACACTTGATCTGTCACAAAAAAATTAGCCAGCTTATAGTATGTTGGCAGAATTATTGTAATTTTTTACATTTAGTTTTCAATCAGCATTAATAAGGTATAATTTAGATGTATTAGATTGTACTCAACGAAAGTAGTAAATTTGATAACAAATTTATACATCTGTGCAATTACCATGTCAATCACAACAGAGAACTTCCTAGAAAGTACTTTTTGAGTATTTTGGTCATTTCTTTTACCACCCATCCCAGGCAAATATTGCCTGATTTCTCTCAATAAAGAAGAGGGATGTTTAGTTCTGGGCTCCTGCAGTCTTTTATGCCTCCTTTCTGTACACACACACACACAAAAAAAATCATAGGCCTTAGTTGATCTATGTCCTTCTGGATATCAGTGATTTGTTTTTATGGCCAAATAGTATCCTACAGTATAGATATGCATTTGTGCCTGCAAGCTTTCTATTACTATAATGAATAGGTGGGATAACTAGTTTATACAGAGCAGAGACTCGTTTTGTCAAACTTCCAGTTCATGATTGATACATGCCTATTTTTTTTTTTTTGTCAAGAAAATCATCCTGATAGACACCCAATAGAACAAAACTACGTACTTCATGGCTAGGGAGCAAACAGGAAGAGGAATAGATCAGGGTCCCTCAACCCAGTTCATGAGCACTCTGCCAGAGATTTAAAGTCCTCCAACTAGGCTGCGAACTCTTTAAGTTTCCACCATCTTCCACTAGTGCAAAGACAGTAACAAGCCTTTACCACGTGATCAAATGACGCTTAAGATGTAAACTGTGGCAGTGTCACAGGATGTCAGTCAATTCACACTCCGGTGAACATTAGAAGCGTCTCCATCCATTTAATTAGGGTAATAGATTCACATGTAAGCCGTTGTGTGGACAGCGTCACGAAATGAGGTGTATTTGGTTTAGAAGCTGATTCTCATCTCCTTTCAGAATGATTACGCCGATGTAGTTCTGAATGCCGAGCATTCTGTATTGCCAGTTGGGGAGTGTCAGCCATTCCAGTTCTGCACACTAATGCTCTTATCACAGTCTTTAAAAACTTCTGGGTGAGATGGTGGATTATAAACTGTCTGCAATCAGATGAAAAGAGGTTAAAATAAAAACAAAATACTGGGGCTGGAGAGATGACTCAGCTGTTAAGAGCATTGACTGCTCTTCTGAAGTCCTGAGTTCAAATCCCAGCAACAACATGGTGTCTCACAACCATCAGTAAGGGAGACCTGACATCCTCTTCTGGTACAGTGTACTTAGATATAATAATAAATAAATCTTTTAAAAAACAAAAAACAAAAAAAAACAAAAACAAATACAGTTTGTTTATATTAAGAAATTATAACCCACAGGGTCTAACAAGGACAAATTCCTATATTCATCTTCAGTACTACATAAACCAAGTGTGGGTGGTGCACATTTATAATCCTAGCCCTCAGGAGGTGAAAGGAAGACGATAAGAAGTTCAAGGCTATGGTCTACTGTGAGTTTGAGGGCTGAGGTATGTGAAAGTCTACCAGTGAGAGAAAAAGAGATAAAGGGAGGGAGAGAAGGCAGAGAGGCAGGGAGGCAGGGAAGCAGGGATGGAGAGAGGGAGAAAGTGGAGGAGGGACACAAAAAGGCAAAAAGAAAAAAAGAAGGAAAGAGAAAGAAAGAAAGAAAGAAAGAAAGAAAGAAAGAAAGAAAGAAAGAAAGAAAGAAAGAAAGAAAGAAAGAAAGGACAGAAGGAAGGAAGGGAATGAGGGAAGGAATGAGAGAGGGAAGGAATGAGAGAGGGAGGTGGGAAGGAATGAGAGAGGGAGGTGGGAAGGAAGGGAAGGAGGGAGGGAAGAATGTTGGAAGGAAGGGAGGGAGGGACGATGGAAGGACAAAGCGAGAATATCTTCACCCTGCAGCAGCTCACCAGTCACACCCAACCTTAGCAGGCTGCTCCCACCAGGTAATATCAGCTCTGCTGTGGCCACAGAATATGATCTCATGGCTAGATTCCACAAAAGCTAGAGAGAGAAGGCCTGGGCTGAAGAAATAGCAAGTAAAGCAACCCCCTCACTTACAAATGCTGGGTGTCAGCTGCATGGAATTTCAGGAAGTTTATTGTGGGTCCTGAATCAATGTGTTGGTACCATAAGAAAGGCCAATGTGATTGGAACATGACTTCCACAATCCCCCAGAACCTCAGTCACAGGAAAGCCAATATTTCTGTTTCTAGCAAGCAGTAGTGGCTCTATCATATCTCCTACCTATACCCCATACACTGTCTTTTATTTCAATGGCTGCTTCTCCCCATTCTCCCCATTTTCCTCATTTCTTTCTCTTTTCACTACTCAAATATTTATAGCCGCAGTGTATTAGTTACTTGTCTGGTTGCTATGACTACATTCCTGACAAAAGCAACCCAAGGAAAGAAAGCTTTGTTTTGGCTTTAGTCTCATTGGACCTGGTCCCACGTGGCACAGACAGTATGGGAGCAGGAGTGGGAGGCGGCTGGTCACATTGCGTTTGCAGTCAGAGAGCAGAGAGCAGTGAGTGCCTGTGCTCAGACAGCTCTCTCCTTTGTATGCAGTCCTAGGAGTATGGCCCAAAAAGTAGTGCTGTCCATGTTCAAGGTTAGTTATCCCTCTAGAGAATCCCTCACAGAGCTAATCCTAAGTGATTCTAAATCTTAGAAGTTGTGAAAACCGTCACCATTAGTTCTAATAAAAACATAGATGGGACTTGGCTCACACTCAGTCCCACAGTGAGTGCTTGCTGTCTTTAAACCTTCTCGAGACCACAAATGAAGAGTCATCTACTGTAATTCATCAACACCAGGGATGCACCAAACCCATTCTGTCTGTTCCTAGAGTTCCTTGCCTCCACCCCAAATAGTAGTAGGAAACGTAACTCCAAGTGAAGACAGCTAACTTCCAGGATTAATTTAAAACAAAGGGTGGGGGGAGTAATGAGACAACATGAAGAGTGACGAATGTCTTTTTCTAACCACATTAAAAAAATAAATAAATGCGTGCAAAAAAATCCCCACTGTGACACACATCCACAAAGGCCTAACTGCTGAGTGCTGGAGATGGCGGCACAATCAAACAAGATGAGTCAGGTAAGGAAGTCCATCCAGGACCAACTAGCCAATGAGAAACTTGGAGGAGAAATTTAAAGATACAGAGGAAACAAAACCAGCAAGGAAATTGATACTCGGAAATACAGGCCAAAAGAATTCCCTGACACGAAAGACTCAATCAACTTAAAAACACAGTGGAGAGGCAGGTCATCATATAAGGAGAAGCAGAAGAATGAATTTTACGGTGGAGGGTAAAGTTAAGACAACAATACATTCAGATACATATAAAGAAAAGTGCTAACGAATAAAAACCAAAACTTCTAAGAATTTGGAATACACTCAAGAACCAAACGTAAGAACCCATGAGGAGAATGAGCTAAGACAAAGTCTAAAGGCTAACACATTTTGTTCAATAAGATTGTATCAGGAAGTTTCTCAAACTTAAAGAAAGAAATGGGCATCAAAACCAAAGCGTACGCATGGTAGGACTAATGGCTCCAGTAGAGGATGGCCAAGTCGGTCATCAATGGGAGGAGAGGCCCTTGGCCCTGTGAAGGTTCTATGCCCCAGTGTAAGGGAATGCCTGGGCCAGTAAGCAGGAGAGGGTGGGGGAATGAGCAGGGGGAGTGGAGAGGGAACAAGGGGTTTGTTCTTGTTGTTGTTTTTGGTTTTTGGTTTTTTGGGGTTCTTTTTTTTGGAGGGGAAACTGGGAAAGGAGATCTTGTATGACATGTAAATAAAGAAAATATCTAATAAAATTAAAAAAAACCAAAAAACAAAAAGCAAAAACAAAGAAGCTTGCTGCAGGGCATTGGTGGCGCATACCTTTAATCCCAGCATTTGGGAGGCAGAGACACGTGGATTTCTGAGTTTGAAGCCAGCCTGGTCTACAGAGTGAGTTCCAGGACAGCCAGGGCTATACAGAGAAAGCCTGTCTCAAAAAACATACAAACAAACAAGCAAAATAAAGAGGCTTTAAAGGACCCCAGATGGACATGACAAAAGAACTTTGCCACAATCTATTGCTGTTAACACGCAGAAACCAGAAAGGAAAGAAACCATATGCAAAGTCGTGAGGGAAAAAATACCAACTGCATACCAAGTTAAGAACAGCAGAATAGCATCCGTCTCTTGACAGCAACCCTAAAAGCCAAGCATTCCAGCAAAAGCCAAAACCATGCAATGATATTTTTAAGCCCCAAAAGAAAAGAACTGTCAGGCAAGATTACTATGTTCATCAAAGTTATCTCTTAAAATTTCTGGGAAATAAAAAATCTGAAGATAAAAAAAATGGCATTTCATGACAATTCAGCTAGCACACCAGAAAATAGTTAAATGGGCATTACACATAGAGGGAGGGAAATGGCAGTCTCACAGTCCTACCAGGGAAAGCCCAGGAAAGAGAATAGCGTGGGAAAGGGATAGGTGGGCAAGGCTCAGGCTTATTGTGATGCTCTGCGCAACTCAGCCAAGGACATGTGCTTCATTCCTGGACTCCTTCACACACACACACACACACACACACACACACACACACACACACACACGTCTGCTGGTGTTTTAAATGGAGATCTGTTAGCTTTATCAATTGATTCTAAGAGAAAAAGCAATCTAGTAATATTGAATGTTCTAATCAATCTTTGAACAAAACAGCTACTGTTTATGTCCTAAAAGTGTTCTCTTAGGATTAACTTCAGTTTTTTAATACAAAAGTTCTGGAAATGTTTCAGCAACTTTGTCTAAAATAATTTGGATAATTAAAAGCAAAATAAATCTTAAGTAAATATTGTTGAAGATAATCTAGAAATTATAGTGCATAGAATAAAATAAATCTAATATACACTATAATATTTCTGTCTCATACATATATATGTGTGTTCATATTTACATACATATATGCAAAAAATATAAAAATTACTGTTGAGAAAAAGGATATTGAACTATCTCTAACTTTTCTTTCATAAGGAGAGTAAGTTTTACAAATTTAAAAGCATAGTAAAGTCTCCAGAAATACTACAGCCTTCAATCAGTGAGCTGAGTTTTATAGTATTTTAGGAAAATTGACACAAAAGGATCAATATAAACAATATTTATGTGGTTAAAGTCACTGGTCTCCTCAAGGGAAAATCACAGACATCCTTGTAAGTAAATGGTAAGCCATATTTAAAAAGGGAAATCCAGTAGTCTTTTGAAGTTTCCAAAGAAACACGCAGCTTCAGAAAGAGTGCAATAATCATATATTCCCATGAACTTAAACATTAGCCCACATTTATAATTAGTGAAATTATTGTTCATTTTTAAGGTAAAAATTACTCCCTACATAATGAAAACTATCCACAAATGACATAAATTAAATAGCAAGAGAACTATAGTGAAGTTGGGGTTGTAAGTGAAGGTGGGGTTGTTTACACCCATACAGGCTACAACCTAAATTACTTATGCTCATATAATTTATTCTAGATAGTACACTTTTTAAATGACAACATAATTTAAAACTGAGGCCAAGAGAGCAAATGTGGGAGGAAAGCAATGTTTCCTTCACAGTGCTTAGGAGGGAAGAAAATATTTTTAAAATCTGAAATATGTAGTTTAAAAATAACTCCCTTTAGACATGTAAGTCTTCATATTTTTACCTCCCACATACATTTTCTTGCTAACATTGGCTTTGTTCCATATGAGGCAGGAAGGAAAAATTAAACTGGAGAGCCGCAGGAATCGTGAGATTTGCAGGGAGTCTCGTTCATCCCTGTTGGCTTCACACTTGGCCGCTCAATCCTTCAAATTCCAACAGGCCCAGCCTCCCTCTCCCAGGTCTTGTTTGCCCTGAAGCGAGCTACAGAAATGGTAGCTCGCCTGGCCCTCTAGTAGCTAGTGGGTCAGCTCCAGGACCAAAGGGCACGCTAATCCGAAGCTTCCCCGAAGCTTGGCACATCCCTTAGTTTCATGGAAGAAGTGGAGCCCACTGACTTAGACTGTGCTGTGTTTAGAATGGGTGGCCAGAGTGATCTACGCTCAGTCTTTTGGAGACACCAGCTATCAATCAGCGTTTCTGCCAGAAGTGTGGGTCATCGCTTTACTTTGTAAAATTAAACTTATATTTTTAAACGGTTTTGACCATTTCTTACGCGTATACAATGTATTGTGACTAGACTCACCTTTCATCTTCGCAACCAGCCTTCCTCCCTCCTACCATTGCTTCTGTGAGTGCAGGGGTTAATTGTTGGATCACTGGCAACTTATAAGTAGCTACATCACTGAAGAAAACGGTTCGACCTCGCCTGAGAACCATTTACTTCTAAAAGAGTAAGGAGTGGAGCCTCCTGCGTGTCGCCCCCCTCGCCCCCACCCCCAGTCCGTGACGGAATACTGACAGTCTCTGTCTGGTGCTAGCCTTGAGTTGCTATTCACAAGCAGATCACAGCGACCATGTGACTTCCAGAAAACAGTGTTCTCTAGCACCCCTCCCTTCCTCCCACTCCCAGCTCCTACTGTTGTCCTTCCAGCCTCTCTCCCTGATGTAAATATGGTCATTTTTTTTTTAAAAAAAATATTTTTTGGGGCTTTACAGATTTTTTTTCTCCAAACGTTAGCCTTAAAACTAGCACTACGGTTCCTGGTACTGTTGTGTGATAAATTTTAGCACACTAAAAACTTTTGCTTAAGAAAGAAACATCATAAAATTTTGTTGTTTCTAATTTAAATACTTAAATTCTGTTCAAGAAATATGTCTTGTATAGATAAATGTATGTGTACTGTGTGTGTGTGTGGAGAGAGAGAGAGAGAGAGAGAGAGAGAGAGAGAGAGAGAAAGAGAGAGAACACTGATTCTTAAATTTCAGCTCTCTTTCAAGTTAAGAGAATTCAATTGTAATGAGTAGAGAAATTTGTGGAGATTTTGGCTTTTTTTTCTGTATTTCTCTACTTCATTTCATTTTCTTTGACCCTCTAAAGAGAGGAATACTTTTTCATGAAATACAATTCTACAAAATGTTGACATAAACAAATACTTATAATCTAAATCGTTTTTTATATATGTAATGTTTCTCCCCTGCATGAGCAAGTCATGAGCTATGAAGAGCAAGTCTCTATGTGTCATATGAGAATCTTAAGGACCTTGTTCACTATTTTGCCAATATTGCTCTATTATTTATTCCTATCTCACTTATATTTGACTGGAAAATGAGAAATATACATGTCATGCTTTCATGTGAGTATTTCTCATCACAACAAAAATTAAACCCCATGAATGCACGCATTTTTATATGACATATGTGGCATTTCAGAAAGAAAATAAGACAGGGTTAAAGTCATTCTTCTGATGTGCCAAAGCCTTCTTCTTCATAAAGAAGCTGGCAAAAGAAGACAAAAACAAAAAACAAAACAAAAAGCAGGAGGGAAAGCATACATTTATTTTCTTTTCAGTTACAAAAATGTCATGTCTATCTACACAGGCTTCTCGCCTACTGTAATAAGCAATGCTAAGTGCTTCCTACCCCAGAACAACCTGAGAGAGAGATTGCATTCTACATAATTATGCAAATAGATTTTTAAAAGAAAAAGTAAGAAGCAGAAATGACAATATGCTAATATGGCAGCAGTGTTGAGCGGATGAGGCTTATTAAAAATGAAGTGTTTGTTCATGCCCAGAGCCTTTTTACTTGCTTTTTTTCCATCACACACATACCTCCAAAGGAAATATTCAAGAAAGAAAAGCTCCAACGTGTAATTACCATAATTATACTTTTTCATCTTAAAATCCTTTCTATACCCCTAGAATAAATATTATATGTACTATGGTGTGCCATAATTAAAGCAAATGTTCAAAGAAGTGATGCTTTGATTGCTATTTGCTGCATATTCTACCTAATGAGCCAGAAAGACACAGTGTACATGTGAGGAGTATCTATTTATTATTATTGTTATTAATTAGCACAATAGCTTTGACTTGCCTTAATTAAAAATCTTCACAAAACGATTCTATCCCACTGTATAGAATCTGCCACAGGAATATATAACTAAAATTAATATTGAGGCAGTGAATAATTTAGACTGCTTGCCAAAGAAATGTTTTAAAAACAAGCTTTCAAGTGGAGATAAGGCTCACAAAAGAATATCAGAGATTGGCAATCTCTGTAAGCTCTTTGCCCAACCACACAAGCATACTATTTAATTATGGATCAAGTTCAGTCTTTAGTGTCTTGACCACTGTGAATTATTCCTTTCAGCTTCGTCTATAAGACCATGCAGAGCTGGGTGAATCTTAGATAAGATCTCGATAAGATTCACGTGCCTATACTGTCTGGAGAACAAGAAGGAAGGAAAGATGGAGGGAAGGGAAGAGTGTTTGGAACACTTTGGATCCAAGTTAAAAAAAAAAAAATTATTGAGCCAGCCCGGAGGCGCCTTAGGTCAGAGACCTGGGCGGGATTCGCCATTTTCTCTCGGGTGAGTTTCTGAGACTGGAGCAGCCAGCCCGGAGGCGCCTTAGGCCAGAGACTCGGGCGGGATTCACCATTTTCTCTCTGGTGAGTTTCTGAGACTGGAGCAGCCAGCCCGGAGGCTCCTTAGGCCAGAGACTCGGGCAGGATTTGCCATTTTCTCTCGGGTGAGATTCTGAGACTGGAGCAACCAGCCGGGAGCCACAAGCCCCACGACTCCCAGGGGAGCCGCAGGGCGGCAGGGACACGATC